>NC_090177.1:50518977-50778977 GCF_024679245.1 Pseudorasbora parva
CAATTTTGACCAATCACCGCAACTTTTACCAATCATTGCGGTCTCCTGCTAATAAGCGGCGTCATACATCAGCAAACTTTATATATCATATATCATTGCCTGTCAAAATTAACGTGTTAACGCAAATTAATTTTAACGGCACTACACACACATATATGTGTGTGTGTGTGTGTGTATATATGTATATATATATATATATATATATATATATATATATATATATATATATATATATATATATATATATATATATATATATATATATATACAGGGGTTGACATTAACTTTTTTGCACACCGGCCACCGTGGCTAGTGGTTTTCCAAAGTTACTAGCCACTCAGCATTTTCACTGGCCACAATTTTGCTGTTTGGAAATTACATTGTATATGTTTAAAGTTGACTTTGGCATATATAAATTACTTGATTTTGAATCATTTTACTTTATTTAGAAGATTTAAAACCCTTTCAAACTTTCAAATGCAGAATGACCCCCCAAATCTTGTATATCAGCTGGGATGTGCAGGTGGGCAAGGGGTGGGCAATATAATAGATTATAATATAATATAATAGGCTAATATGAGAAAGGTAATATGACAGGCTATGAGTTATTTTAGTTAGGATATATATATATATATATATATATATATATATATATATATATATATATATATATATATATATATATATATATATATAATTTAAAAAATACCCTAAGCAAATTAGAAAAACAAAAGTTATTAAAAATAAAATAAAAATTCCGATACTAATACGTATCCGTAACACCGGCGGGAAGAAACAGCTGAATGCAATCAGTGGGCTATCTCGTCAGCTTGCTCAGTTTGCTGCCGATTTTAACGAGCAGTTAACTTTAGTAATCTCCAGGTTGCGGTCCATAGACGATAGGTTGCTTGCTTTGGAGTCGAAAAACTGTGTGGAAGATTTAAGAAGAGAAGACGAGTGCCTAAGAGAAGACCAGTCCTAAGATTGCGGTAAGACTGTTATCTAAGCTAAAGTAACCTAAAGCAAAGCTTTTTAAGTAGCACAAGCTGAAATTAGCCTTGTAAAAGAACAAATGTAAGTTGCTTTATAAAAGTGTTTTCTTTTTCTGGTCATTTTACAGGAAGCAGTACGCCGTCTTCACAACTTCGCCATAACACTCATTTAATTGTTTTCCAGCTGCATGTAAGACATAGAGACAGTACGCAGGAGGTACAAACATCCAGTTCTTGAAAAGCTGTGAAGAGTTCAACTCGGAGTCGATTGAGAAGAAAGAGGGTAAGATTTATTAGATTAGATCCGTTTTTGGTCAGTGTGATTATTTTTCAGGTGCATTTTACGCAGTACATCGCGCAATACTGATTGTCTTTATTGTTTGTTTTTACAGCTGCTACAAGCAAGAAAGAGTGTGTTAGCTGAGGATGAGGTGGGCCTTTGGAAGTGCGCTACCATAGACCTGATGTCTGATGAGGAAGACGGCATCGTTCGCGCGGTGTCTGGATGGACTGTTTGACCAGCCAGGAGCTCGCCGAGCTCTGTGCCACGCTGCAATCGAGATTAGAGGCGATTCCAAAGAACAGGGCAACGCACGACAGACGTCTGAAAAATGGACTGAAATCAGACAGAATGGCGCTAGTTACCTACAGCTCTGAAGCGGAAAACAGAGACTTCATGGTGCTGTAGGATTTTGGGCTTCTCGTGAGCTTCCTATTGTTGTGTGGGCAGATCTCACACGTTTTGCATTTGGTTGTGTGTTTGTGTTTGTTCTAATAAAGCTCTTTCTTTGAATAAACTGCACGTCCCTGGCATATTTTCCTTTCCTCAATAAATGAATGTCCTTGATGGTTATAATAGCGTAGTCCATAGGATAACAATGACATGAATATAAAACATAATAGCATATCACATGAATATGAATATATACAATTAAAAATTAATATGCAAATCATAATTTTATATATATATATATGTGTGTAAAATTATTATAATTTGGGGGTTTAAATTTATTAATTTATTACCCAGGTTGACCAATAGTAACAGATCTGCCAACCAATCACGAGTGATATTTCTTGTTTCAATGTAGTAGTTTCAACCAATACTGAGTGAGGAAATTCAAGCCATTCCGGCAAGGCGCCGCCCAGAGCTGCTATTCATATGCTAATTAGAGCCATTAGCGCCGGCGCCAGCATGCCTCCGCAAGCTCCACATACGTCATGGTTCGTTTCCGTCAATATGTGGCACAGACGAACGCGACGTTCACAGGCTGTAAACTGACGTTAATTGTCGAAAATCAGGGAGATTTCCGGCCGTTTACGGGGACGAAAATCCCACTTTTCATGCAGTGTTATTGAGTGTGATATAGGGTTGGGCGATGTCACTTAAATCGGCAGCTGACGATGTGTACAGTAAAACATCGCGATGGACGATGATATCGTCCGGGGGGGACGAAAAACGAATATTTTCGTTTCGTTTTCGTTTTTCCGAACTAGAGCATAGATCAGTTAAAAAAAATCAAGACCGACCCTACCCAAGCCAATGCACCCGAGAGACCGGCCATGCCTGACACATTAACTGTAATTATGAGCCCGAGCCCCATTTAAACCCGACCATTTTTGAATACGTGGGCGTTCTGTCGAGAACGAGCCTGTAATGACTAACGAGCAGAGCGGAGCCGGTGTGATCAGCTCAATAATCCGCAGGCGTGCGCTCATGAACCCGCCGGTAAAATGATGTTCGTTCAAATCCAGCTCAGACATGACATAAATCTGTAGCTTACTATACTTGTTGTAGCCATTAAACAATGTTTTTAATTTATGTTTAAATAGTATAGCCTAATATTATTTTTTAATTTCATCTGATTATGATAGGCTATAAGTGCAAAGATGCAAGTCGGTCAGAAATGATTTTTGTGGTTATATTTAGTTTAATATTAAGTTTTGTTTTGTAAAAAGCCTTTCTTTCGTTTTGTACAAATTGTATCTTAATTTTAATAAAGGTTTCTTCGGCCAATTGCATGTATTTAATTAATAAGAAGCAAATAAGTAGACTATGAGGTCGCGGAAGCGATCGCTTTCAATGATCATGAACTGGAGCGCGTCTCAAATAAACTGAAACTCAGCAGGCTCGTCTCACAGACATGAGGAATATGTAGCCTAATATGTGTAGAAACTAAAAGATTTAAATAAGCATGGTGCAGTGTTTCCGAACTCACACGGTAAACAACCAGCTGGATACAGATGATCACGGCGATGGGCATGAGCGGGATGTTAAAGTTTAAGGGATTTTTTTTTACCTCATACTGAATATGTTCGGGTAAAAGCGCATTTTAAACAGGTAGCACTTATTCACACACAAACTAATCGTTCTCTCAAATGCATTCAAAAACATCTTGTAGTGCTTACCTGCATACAGTTATCAGTAGCCAGTAGGTAGCCTATACAGTTATTATATTCTATTATATGATTTTAAATGAGCAGACATCTGTATTGATCCGTAGATAAAATAACTGATGAAAACGTTCATCTTTCCAAACTTCCAAACATACAAACAAATTTGCACTGCAAAAAGCATGAATGATATTTAACTTTTGATAAAGCCAGTTTGGCATAGTGGGGGGAAAATGCACACAAATGTTCCAATAAACCACGTTGAAACTAGGCTCTTTTATTTTTTATAATTTTTTTCAGTTAATGCAGGTTATAAACCGAACTTTATAGTGATATTTCAGAGCTTACTAAAATACTTTAGCAGTTATTAGCCGCAAATTTCCTCGGAGCGAAGACGGAGCGGTGTTTCTGATATCAGTGAGCGAGGCGAGGAGCGGGAGATGGTGAACCCGGAGCGGAGCTGGAGTGAAGACGGAGCGGTGTTTCTGATATCAGTGAGCGAGGCGAGGAGCGGGAGATGGTGAACCCGGAGCGGAGCTGGAGCGAAGACGGAGCGGTGTTTCTGATATCAGTGAGTGAGGCGAGGAGAGGGAGATGGTGAACCCGGAGCGGAGCTGGAGTGAAGACGGAGCGGTGTTTCTGATATCAGTGAGCGAGGTGAGGAGAGGGAGATGAACCCGGAGCGGAGCTGGAGCGGAGTGATTCTCGAATGCTTAGAAAAAGTGTGGAGGGGAAATTACCGCCGCTCCACTCCGCTCACATACTCTGGTGTGTTGACTCGCAAGACTCGCAGCGGGGCGGGGGACGGCATCACGATGGTGTTTCTCCATCGTGATGTCGTACAGCCATCACGATGGACGATGATATCGTCCATCAGGCACAACCCTAGTGTGATAAGATAAGACATGAATGATTACGTAAGGGAAGTTGTTGTTCTACGTTTGTGTCTTTTGTCATGTGTGAATAAAGAGGTTTTTGGTCTGTTGTAGGTTGCTGCTGTCAAAGTCAAGGCGGTGCATGTGAGTTCTGCCACAGAAACCGTGGAAGTGAGGGGCGTCCCGGCAGAGATGCAAACCTGCTACATAGCAGATCAGACGGGGCACGTAAAGATTTAGCTGTGGGAGGCGCAACTGGGAGCATTGGTGAGCGGGGAGTCTTATGAGCTCACCAATGTGGCCACCAGGGACTTTGGCGGCGACTTGTATTTAACGTCCACGCGACCCACAGAGGTAAAGCAGGTGGCACGTCTGACGGGGCGCAACTTGGACGTGCAGTTGACGGTTGATGAAGGCGAGGTAAAAACAGTGGTGGGTCATGTGACTGGCGCCGCGTCAACGTTTGCCGGCGTTGCGTGAAGTGCTCCGCACCGCAATCAGAATTTGACGGCAAGGGGAAGTTCCATCGCTGCGCCAAGTGTGGCTTGCTCCAGAGGACTGGCAGTTTTCTCCCATCTTCCCAGCACTGAAGTACCCCTTTAACCTCCAGACACTAAAGGACGTGATTGTCAAGATCAAATCAGCACTTTGTCCGTATGATATCATTCACCCAACATTTTTAAAACAAATCATTGATTCAGTTCTGCTCTCCGTGCGCCCCTGAGGCGTCCTGCTCTCCGTGCGCCCCTGAGGCGTCCTGCTCTCCGTGCGCCCCTGAGGCGTCCTGCTCTCCGTGCGCCGCTGAGGCGTCCTGCTCTCCGTGCGCCGCCCCGGCGTCCTGCTCTCCGTGCGCCCCTGAGGCGTCCTGCTCTCCGTGCGCCGCCCCGGCGTCCTGCTCTCCGTGCGCCCCTGAGGCGTCCTGCTCTCCGTGCGCCCCTGAGGCGTCCTGCTCTCCGTGCGCCGCCCCGGCGTCCTGCTCTCCGTGCGCCGCCCCGGCGTCCTGCTCTCCGTGCGCCGCCCCGGCGTCCTGCTCTCCGTGCGCCGCCCCGGCGCACTGGCCTGCCCGCGCAAAACCAGCACCCTGCTCTGACCACGCCGCCCTGGGTGCCTGAACTTTGTGGGCCATCATGGCCTCCTGAAAATTTTGTTTTCCCTATTCCCTTCTTGTTGACCCTTCCCTTGTTTGTTCCTTCCTTGTTTGTTTTCCCCGTCCCGCCTTGGTCTGTCCCTCCCGTGCCCCCCTGGTCTGTCCCTCCCGTGCCCCCCTGGTCTGTCCCTCCCGTGCCCCCCCTGGTCTGTCCCTCCCGTGCCCCCCTGGTCTGTCCCTCCCGTCCCCCCCTGGTCTGTCCCTCCCGTCCCTAGTGGAGCGTCTGGTAGCCGCTCCTTAAGGAGGGGGTAATGTCACATGCCTGTCCTGTCTTGTGTGCACATGTGGGTTTTGTCATGTCTTGCATGTGCTCCTGTCATTGTCTGATCCCTCCCCCTTGTTATCTGATTAGTGTTTATTTCTCCCACCTGTTCCCTCTTGATTTCTTCCCCTTATAAGCTCCTTGTGTCTATCAGTCTGTGTTGGATCCTTGTGTAATGTCTGCGTCTTCCGTCCTTCCCGTGATTCTGTTGGTTTGTTTAAGTTTATATTTTATTATTCTATTATGTGTTTTCCCCCCTCGTGGGTTGTTGTTTTGAGTTTATGTTTTATTTTGTATTAAATCATCTTTCTCCTGCACATGAGTCCTCGCACCATTTTCCCTTGTCTGTGACGTGACAGCCTGTCCTGTCTTGTGTGCACATGTGGGTTTTGTCAGTATGGCCTTTGTGCTTCTGTCATTGTCTGATCCCTCCCCCCTTGTTATCTAATTAGTGTTTGATTTCTCCCACCTGTGTTTCCTCGGTCCCTGCCTCATTTGTTCCCTGTTATAAGCTCCTGGTGTTTGTCAGTCTTTGTGGTAAGAAATATGAGACTGAAAGAAGGGTTTTAATACAAAATTTAGAAAGAATAAAAATGCAATTTATATTGGGAGATATTTTACAAAATAAATCAGGAAATGAATGCTATAATTTCCTTTTTCAATATCTAAAAGTGACCAATTTATGGAATAGAATATAAAGGAAAGCATGTCATTAAAGATGGCCAAATGAGGCTTCCTGAACCACTGAGGCTTTCCAGCCCATTGGTTCACCAAAAGGTTAATTTACCTGAAGCCTCATGAAACAGTGTGCTCCCTAGTGACACCTGCTGTGCAAAGCAATGCATCGCACACAAATCTATTCATCCTGAGCAACCAAATTATCATAGTGTGGGCACACCCTTTTTCTATTGCCTGTGTATTAATAAAGTATTTTACTCCTGTATTAACCTATGCACACACAACTCACACAAACAAACAACTTTGTGTTCAACTATTCAGTAGTTCTTTGGTTAGTGATGAGTGAATGCCCAGAATGATTGTAAATAAATTATTGTGAGTACAGTGCTTATGGGACTGGAATTGTGGAACAGCAAACTGCAACAGGGATGGGAAAAGCTTTCCCTAATACAGTCTAGTCTTATAATAATATTAATAATAATAATAGCAATAATATATATATATAATAATAACACTAGCCTACTACTAAAATATGAGGCGCTGTACAAGCCATAATTCATTCTGGTACTCTCACACACATACATTCTCATTTCACATACATATATATATATAGTCTGCTCTCACACACATACAATATAGGCTATATATATATATATATATATATATATATATATATATATATATATATATATATATATATATATATAGATATATATATATAGATATATATATATATATATATTATAATTACGTAGTATAGGTATTATAACTAGGCTAATTTACTCTAATAATCTACTGAACTATGTATAATTTACTCTAATAATCTACTAAACTAAGTATAATGTAATATAATATATAATACAGCTATGAATGATTTATAATGATATCGCTACTACATACAACCAACACCTCAACACCAATGCAAATGCCTACTGCAAACCCCACAAGAGCCGCGAGGTTTCGAACCACTTTTGTCCGAAAGCGATACTCAGAATGAAGCAATGACGTATTCAACAGAAAACGAGGCCTTGTTTGTCATTGTCACGTGATTTTCACGGAAACGATACAAGCCTCGAATCGGGGCTTCATCTGGAACGCCCCTTTTTGTTCGACACAAGCTCCGGAGCCTCGCTTCAGATGTCCCATCACTACATGTCATATTTTTCCACACTCCATACCACTCGGTGGCGGTAATACACCATTTCGTTGTTTGTCAACCGCCAATAAACTTGAAGAAGAAGAAGTCTTTGTGGTATCGTTGTAATGTCTGCGTCTCCCGTCCTCCCCGTGATTCTGTTCTGGTATGTTTTTGAGTTTATGTTTTGATTACGTATTTTTGCCCCCTTGTGGGTTTTGTTTTGTGTTTATGTTTCTTTTTATAATAAATTACCACTTCTTTTGCACATGAGTCCTCGCACCATTTTCTTTTGTGTTTGTGCCGTGACAGAACGATACCAACATTAGAGGACTCAGCAAGATGGAAGATTTCCTTTTCCCATCTCCCTGCCCCTCTGCTTCACCGATGGCAGGACGACGGCGCAAGCTCCTCTCCCTCCGGCAGGAGAGAACGAGCGTGAAGGAGTTTGCGCACCGGTTCGTATTTGCAGCAGAGGGGCTCAACATCAGCGCGACAGAGCTCAAGGACATCTTTAACAACGGACTAAATGAGCCTGTCAGCGCTTGGGAGATGGGAATGCTGGGGATTTTATCATTTTGGCAGTTTGTGGGATTTATGTACAATCGTGGTGGTGGAGGAGAGTTATGGAAGGGTGGCCTTCCTCCGCTTGGTCCTCCTCCACTTATCCTCACAGACTGCCAGGTCCCCAGTCCTCCGATGACCCCTTCGGGGAGAGGGAGGAGGAAGAGAAGGAGGGCTCCTTCGGTGATGGATCAGGTGGTCCCACTTCCAATGGATTGTATTCCGGTGGTCCCTGTGCCGGTGGTCCGTGTTCCGGTGAACTCAGTTCCAGTGGTTCGTATGCCGGTGGATCGTGTTCCAGTGGATTGTGTATCAGTGGTCCCTGCTCCAGTGGCCTCGAGACGGCGGCGGAGGAGAAAGGCTTCCTCCACGACAGTTCTGTTGGTCCCTGTGCCGGTGGTCCCGGTGGATCGTGTTCCGGTGGTCCCTGTGCCAGTGGATCGTGTTCCGGGGGTCCCTGTGCCGGTGGATCGTGTTCGGGTGGTCCCAGTGCCGGTGGATCGTGTTCCGGTGGTCCTTGTGCCGGTGGATTCGTGTTCCGGTGGTCCCTGTGTCGGTGGATCGTGTTCCGGTGGTCTGTGTTCCGGTGGTCCCTGTGCCGGTGGATCGTGTTCCAGTGGTCCCTGTGCCGGTGGATCGTGTTTCGGTGGACCCTGTTCTGCCCGCGCCGACCCAGCGCCCTGCTCTGACTGCGCTGACCTGGCGCCCTGCTCTGACCGCGCCGACCTGGTCTGTCCCGCCCGTCCCTAGTGGAGCATCTTGTAGCCGCTCCTTATGGAGGGGGTAATGTCACATGCCTGTCCTGTCTTGTGTGCAAATGAGGGTTTTGTCAGTATGGCCTTTGTGCTTCTGTCATTGTCTGATCCCTCCCCCCTTGTTATCTGATTAGTGTTGATTTCTCCCACCTGTTCCCTCTTGATTTCTTCCCCTTATAAGCTCCTTGTGTTTGTCAGTCTGTGTTGGATCCTTGTTTCATGTATACGTCTTCCTTTCCACCAGTGACTTCTGTTGGTATGTTTTGAGTTTTAGTTTATGTTCTATTGTGTTTTGCTCCCTCGTGGGTGTTTGTTTTGTATTTATGTTTTATTTTGTTAATAAATTATCACTTCTTTGCAAATGAGTCCTCGCACCATTTTCCCTTGTCTGTGACGTGACAATATTAAGGTTTTAAAATTTCATGGTGGCCGATTTAGTCATGGCTTCCAGTTCGACCTCTTCGGTGAATTTTGCTTCAAGTGATGAGGTTACTTTTGAAAACTATTATAATTTGCCAAATGATCTATGATCAAATTAATCTATGTAAAATGAATAATAGTTTTACGTTTTTTTTTTTTTACCATTTCATTGCTAATCAGGTTCCCAGACAAATGCAAGCTAATCTTAGTAAAGTAACTTTTATCAGTGCTATCGTTATTCTGTATATTGTACAACACCACTAGCGTAAGGCAAACAAATTATAATGTAATTAAAATATTAATCTCATGTTATCCGTCATAGAACACGGATTTATGTTATAAGGTAAACAATACTTTTTCATCATTGACGCGAGGAAAACTATCCTAGACGTCGTTCTAGTGTTATGCACAGCACACCATGATATAATTAGCCAAGCAACAATAAAACTTCCAATATACACAAATAGGCTGAATTAATATTACCTGTCGAGAAGAAAGCAGGCAACGTCGGCGTTCTTTTTAAAATCGTTGCTCCTCATGAGCTCTTTCCATCTTGGAAAGGCCACTCCAATATTTACTTTTGTCTTGTTGATTTGCCTGTTGCGTTGCCGTCTTAATTCTCTTTTCCGCTTCCTTGGCGACTCTGATACAAATCCCGCAATGTTACTAGGTCCCCGACCCGGGTCGAATTCGGTAATCAATTCCGGGACGTGGTTGCTTTTACACAGAAGGCGACCCGGCAATGTTCCGGGAATATTGCGGGTCCGACGTGCAGTGTGAAAGGGGCTTAAGAGTGATCCTCCATCATCATAGAGCAGCCTCAAGCAATCCTCCTCTTCACATTCGACACAGTGCCATCGAGTGTAAAAACGCGAAAAGCGAAGCTTGAATTTACGGGTATGTCCCTCTTTGGCTACAGTACTTTCAAGATGGAGGAGCAACATGGCGACCGCCATCCGAACCCTCAACACTTATGTATTTTCAATGGTATATTATAAAATTACGAGAATACATTATTACTTGAAAGAAGTAAATATACATTAATGAGCACATATATTTTTGAAAGAACTAAGTGATTTTAGCTACGAATAAACTAAAAAAGTTACACAGTGTAGCTTTAAAGAGCCATAAGGCACCTAATGGGTAATGGCATTACAAATTAACATTATTATTTTTTAAGCAACAAAATGACTCTAATTTACCTCTTTGAATTAGAATTCTCTATTTTAACCTTAATTAATACACAAATTGAAATATAAATAATAAAAATATTAGAATAAATATATTTTAAGTGGTCATTAATTGACTTTAATTATTGCACAAGTAGTATTTAGTAGCCTACCAAAAGATCTCTTCAAAATAGTAAATAAACATTATTGAGCTAAAATATAGAACACTTATTTGATTGTAAAATAGTTACGGTGTATGGTCACATTTGACCATCAATGAGTATTAGTTTGACCAATTAGTAAGGAACACCTGAGGGCTAAATACAAGAATAAAATTAATGTCAACAATGTTGCATCTCTATCACTCTCCATAATAAAACGATCCAGTGAATATGACTGACTTAATAATCAATGCACACTAAGCTGTACTGTTTACTAAAACTTGCAGCAAACATCTGTAGAGTGAAACTGTTGTATATCCGCTAAAGCCATTCAAATGCATTGACACAGCGCTAGAAGTATTGAGCGCTCCATGAGCCACGTGACTGCGCACGCCGCCGGTAGATGAGAGCATGCTGCCACTCCGCTTTTCAACGCCTCTGACTTTAATTAGCGCCAAAACGCTATTTATTGTTTGAATTTTGCATTAAAGCTTAATATTAATAAAATCTATAGGCCTAGCTTTGTTTAATATAAAAAGCAGGTTTGGCAATTTGGTGTGAGATTAAGCTGGGCAGCGTGAGAGCGTGACACCGAGCCCGAAAGCGTGTGTGTCACGCCAAATGCGTGAGAGTTGGCAACCCTGCTTTTGCTTGATTTATTAGTGCAGACACTGCATATGGGCATTTTGCATTTACAGTCTGTCCTAACACCATTGCTGATGAAGGCTGAAGGGCTAGATGAACTGCCTGCACTGCTCCACAAAGGCCCATCCCAATGGCAAACAATCAGCAAAAAAAATGGCAAAACTCCATGGGAAAATTCTGATTTATTTCAGGGTGCCACAAATTCCCAAAAATGTAACAAAGGAAAGAGAAAAATGTCCGTTTGTAAGTGTAAGTTACAGTCAATATTTAACAGAAACATAAAAGAAAAAACTATTTAAAGTAAAAATCAACAAAATAACAAAACAAAACCCAAAAAATTAAAAACCACCAGTGAAGACAATGGAGTTACGCAGTTAGCTACTATCCAACCAACAACACCCCTTCTCTGTTCTCACCCCCTCTTAACTGTTCTTTTATATATTTAATCCCTCCTTCATTTTCAAACTGACCAATCATAATTATTCATCAGTTATTAACTGTACAATTTACATTTTACAGGGTATCGGCAACGTTACAAACAACACTTTGACTAGCAGGGACGTGCACAGGGGGGTGCTCAGGTTGCCCGGGCAACTGCCCATATGCCCTTCTCGACTCACGTTGCCCTTCTGGAAAAAAATTAATAAAAAATCGTACAATGGATGCAGAATTTCACGTAGGCCTAGATACAAAAAAAAAAATTGTGTAATTTTGTAGCAGGTAGGCTAGCAAAAATATGTTTATGTTAGCTAACGTTACCTGCCTGATGGCAAATCCCGCTTGTAACGAACAGTTAGTGCAACTTTTTTTCAAACGGACGGAATATGGTTACATACTGTAATATGTTTTCTAACGGGATAAGGAAGACGCAGATCTGTTCCAGAATAACTGTTTATCGTATTTAATGACATAAAATTGCTATAGCTTTGTAATAGGTTTTGATGAAAGTGGCATAGCATGCTATAGGCCTATTAATTATTTTTATGCTATGCAGAAATAACCTGGAATAGTTCATATATAGCATGCTATATTAACTATTATTATAAACATTATTTAACCAGAAAGAGGCAGAGGAACATGATTTTTTTCCATCGCTTATCTTAATGTGCTAGTGTCGGGATATACTAAACAGTTAATGCAAATATGACATTATTTTTATAAGTTACCAATGGATCTTGAACCGTTACTTTATTCGGTGTGGCAATTTTTACACTGTTGCATTTTGAAGTACAGTATCAGGACAACCCACATGTTTTACTGTTACTGTTTATTAACTATTTAACAGGTATTATAGTCATCTGTTGCAACTTCATAATAACCATCCAGATAATGTTTATAGACAGTTTACAAACCAACTAGTAACCCTTAACAAAGTGTTAGGAATATTTGGTCTGTCTATCTATGTAATGTTTATAGATGTTTTAAAAATGGTTTCTTAAAGTTTTACAAACATGTTTTAATCATTACCCGTTTATCTGTAGAAGGTTAGCCATGTCCATTTTGCTTGGGGCCCCAGATTCCTTCTGACCGCCCTGGCTGAGCCCGCATGAGCGGCACCAGAAGGAGATTGTCGCGGTTGTCCGGTGAGACTTAACATTGTCGGAAAGGTATAACAAACGGACGATCATCATCATCAAGTTTTATGAAATGAATTAAAATCTTCATAAATCCACTTTTTCTATCTGGACACGGAGCATAATAAACATGCAACTTGTTCATTAGGTCAAAAAGGCTTGCTTTTTTTTAGGTCAGAGCAACTGCCCCTCAAAAATCCTGTGCACGTCCCTGCTTCCAGTTAACATTTTAGAGAAATCTTCAGATTTGAAATAGAACATGATCAGACCTGTGGCTTTAGCTGTAGTGCATTTCTAGGATCGCTAAAAGGCCAACTTCATTTTCATAAAAGATATTTCATACAAATACACTTAGTCTCATTCTATAGGGGCCATTGAGCACTCTCTATGACCCGAGTTTCAGAATTTTCCATTGCTTCATTCAAGAGATATTAAGCAAATAAGCAAATTCATTAATGCATTCTTTCATTAATGGTTCTCTGGTCATTTTGTCACTCAAGATTATAAAATCACATTTACAATCACATTTAGTCAAAATCATGTATTTCAAATGTCTATATCAGCAACAAAATATTTGTGTAAGCACATTTAAAAGTTAACATCAAAAAATGTGTCTATTACATATTCCCTACAATTTCCATAAAGCCACCAGAGGGCAGCAGAAGACCACTCATTGGATCATCATTGGTTAATTCTGCTCATTAAAAGCATATATAAACTTCATTTTATATAAAATCATTATAATAACATTGGAAATCACATTTTGACAATGTTGACCAATTACTTTGTTCATCTGATGTGTTTTACTATAATATTACAATTAATGTGTGAAATGACCACCAGAGTAGAAGTAAACATTTTGTTACTAATAATGTATTTAAAAAATCTATATGCAAAACAGAAGTTTGTGTCAAAGTTTGTAGCAATATTAACGATAAGTTCAGTAAATTGCTGTATAAAATCTTTGGTGGAGTGAGGAGGGTGGTAGACCACCCCTAAACAGACAGGGCCATTCCAGTCAAGGTGAAGAAGTTGAACTTCAAAACTGGAGAAGGCTGTTACAGGAACGAGCCGGCATTTTGCAGAGAGAGAGAGTTTTTTAGGATTGTTATTAGCCCACCCCCACGACCACTAGGACGAGGAGAATTAAAAAATGTACAATTCGCTAGTGATGGGAAGTTCGGTTCTTTTCCGCGAGCCGGTTCTTTCGGACAGTTCGTTTCAATGATCCGGTTAAAAAAAAACCGAGCACCGGTTCTTTTACGCCTTTACGTAATTAAAATTGTTCATCTGGTTTTTGTTTTGTTGTTGTATTGTTCATAATTATCAAACCTAGTTCCCTATATCGAGGGAACTTCGCACTGCGTCGAAACGACGAATTTGGGGATGCTCCCTAAGCATCAACGCATCTGAAGTATGAATGAAACTAGTCCAGTCATGACGTAGATGTGACGGCATACCCGGAAACTATAAAGGGGAGGCCGGCGCATAGTAGCGTCAGTTATCGCTCTTCAGCATAACGCTCTGTGTGAAATTGTCTGTCTATTTATTGTTGTTTGTCAAAAATATATATTGTGTAAGTGGCGACTGAGAGAGTGTTCAAGCAATGTGTGCACCCTTGTCCCCGTTTCATGCGGGCTCGGACACACATTTGCTTTGTGTGAAGTGCCTGGGTGTTCAGCATGCTAGGGTAGTGACTCGGTGTTCTCCGTCCCCGTGCGGAAGCCCACTCTGAGGTTTCTTCCCCCGGATGGAGAACCAGATGCTTGAGTAGTTTGATTCCGAGGAATTAGACATAGTCAGCATCGAAGGAGTGAAGTAAATGAGAGCTCGCCACTTCATAATGCAAGCTCGATCTCGCGTTGCCGAGGCAGCACGGAGATTACGGGTCTGCAATAAAATAAGTTGAACACACGCGATCGGTGTACATCTGATACTGTTTGGTGCGAGGCAGCAGTCAGCTGAGAAATATCTCGACGCTTGCGCTTTTCGGGCATTTCAGCCTCGCGCCTGTGGTCTTTTATCTCAAGGGATGGAAGCTAAATATGTTGTAATCGGATCGAATCTCACGTTTGCCGAGGCAGCGTGTAGTTGACGATTCCGTATGAATAAATATTAAAACAGTATTGACTGGTGGTGATTATGGCCGAATTTTGTTTCTGAGGAATTAAAATAAATTAAACATTATCTGACTTGAGGAGTTAGATTTGTTTATTCCGTCTATCATTCTGGCCATGTTCATTGATGGGTGACTATGTTGGCATTTAATAATCTGAGGGATTAAATGGGATTTATCTGACTTTTATCTGACTCTGAGGAGCCTTTTCCTGGACCTCCACGGCCACCATGTCCCAATACGATAACCAACAACGAGGCCGTAGTATCGTATCTGAATTATCAGAGGGGCTTTAGGTCACGCCCTCTATGCAGACTGGCGCACCAGGCCCTCCTATGGTCCCAGGGGGGAACTGTCATCCCTCAGGGTGATGGACATCCCCGGGGACCGAAACTAGGGAGCAGACATCCTGTCGAGGCAGGGGCTGAGGCCCGGGGAGTGGCGGCTCCACCCAGAGTTGGTGGAGGCCATGTGCGAGAGGTTCAGCCCAGTGGAAGTGGATCTTTGCATCTCGAGAGACATCTCACTGCCCACTGTGGTGTTTCTCTCATCCATCCAGCCCCGCTGGGGTTGGATGCCATGGTGCAGGCATGGCCGAGGCTGCGTCTGTGCACCTTCCCCCGATCATTTTGCTCCCGGGAACCCTCTGCGTGGCAGCTCCCTCTGAGGAGGGATCTCCTGTCTCAGGCGGGGGGCACAATATTACCCCCGGCTGGGAATTTGGGGTCAGGTAGCTAGAGGCCGGCCTGCCGACAGATGTGATTGAGAGGGCTCCTTCTTCAAGGAGACTGTACAGCCTTAAGTGGAATGTGTTTTTTCTCTACTTGGCGTAGAGAGCGTGAGGTGGACCCAGTAAACTGCCCAGTGGCTTCAGTACTGGAGTTCCTCCAAAAGTGTTTCTCTGCGGGTCTTACCCCGTCCACACTCAAGGTGTATGTGGCTGCCATTATAGCTTTCCACGCTCCTGTGAGTGATGGGCCTTTGGGTAGGCACCATCTGGTTGTACGGTTCCTCCGTGGGGCTCGGAAGATGAGGCCTGCGGCTCCTGTCAGAGTTCCAACCAGGGGTCTGGCAGTGGTAATTGAAGGATTGGCTGAGGCCCCCTTTGAGCCACGGGAGTCAGCTGAGGCTAAGAACCTGACCTTTGAGGTGGCCGACCCCTAGGCCTTGGCGGTGACACCAACTTGCCTGGAGTTTGCCCCTGGCGGAGTTAAGGCCATTTTACATCCTAAACTAGGTACCTAGGGTGCCATCTAGGTGGCCAGGTCATTGGTTCTTCAGGTTTTTCATCCCCCTGCCCCATGTGACCGCGGAAGGAGGGAGGCTTTTCCTTTTATGCCCGTTCAGGGCCTTGAGAATATACTTGGAAGGTCAGCAACACCTCCCTGCGACGTCGGCGCTAGGGGGCTCCAGACCTAATTGTGCCTGGTCTCCAGCTTCACAATAGGGCAGGCGTATCCTTGGTGTGGCCTAGTGGGCATTCGTTCCCCAAATTCGTTGTTTCGACGCAGTGCGAAGTTCCCTCGATATAGGGAACGTCTCGGGTTATGTATATAAACCTTTTTCCCTGAGAGGGAACGAGCACTGTGTCTCGTCGCCACACCGCGTATCGCCTGAGAGCGTTTTGCTTCATCGCGATAATTGACGCTACTATGTGCCGGCCTCCCCTTTATAGTTTCCGGGTATGCCGTCACATCTACGTCATGACGTAACACCAATCAGGATTGGACTAGTTTCATTCATACTTCAGATGCGTTGATGCTTAGGGAGAGATATTTGCAGGTGCACTTCCGGTTCCGGGTCGAGTACGCTGTGCGCATTTGTGCTGCCGCTTCGTATCCTGGATTGTTTGTACTGTTTGTCTGGTTCGGATATATTTATTTATATTCTATTCATTTATTTTATTTTCTTTCATTTTTTCATCGGAACTCTGTGTTGATTAGTCAGTTTCCCTGACCTGGACTGTTGTCACTGCACTGACCACCTCTGCTGTCTGCAAGACGCTGTGAATACTGTACAGCTGTTTCGCGCCTAGTTGGATTAATCCTTTTTTCACTGTTTAAACTCTGAACTGAACTGTTGATAAGTCTGCCATCGGGCTGCTGCAAGCTTTCTTCTATTACATCTCTACCACACTCGGCTCTTCTGATGGGTGAGTTACCGCTCTCTCTATCGGTTGCGCCGTTTGTTTACTGCTTACTATCTGGGTGCGTTGCCTCCTATTTAGTCTGCTGTTTTGGTGAAGTGACGTTCAGGTTTGGCTAACGTAGTTTTGCTTGTGGTTGGGCTTTCACTTTCTCAGTATCAACATGCCTTGTGCAAAAACACTTTTTCTTTTTTCCTCTGCCTTATTTTTTTTGTTGTCTTACATCTGTGATGGAAATCGAATACTCTACATCTCAACTGAGGGCCTTTAACTACCGCCCGCGTCTTGATTCGGTGACGTACGAATACTGTCAGAGACTAGGGATTCTCCGTCGCCCAAGATACACACACCGTTCGCGGCGCACACTCTTGAGTTCCCATTGTTCAAAGCCTGACTCTTTTCCTTGCATCTGGACCAACAATAGACCATCTTCCATGGCAAGACAACTGCCTGCCTGTCCCTCCATTCAGCGTTCTCTGATCTATCTCACTGATAGCGATCAGCAACATACACCGAATTTGACTCCATCACATCATCATTTTGCCCTTTTGAACTGTTGATCAATTTCGGACAAAGCCTCTTATCTCAACGAAATGATCACTGACAATAACCTTGACATTTTTCTTCTCACTGAAACTTGGCAAGTTCCTGGAGATTTTTTGCAGTTAAATCTGCTTACGCCAGATGGATCTAATTATCTGTCCCGACCGAGACCCCATGGTAAAGGGGGTGGTCTCGCTATCATTCATCGTGACAACCTTCGTATCAAGCAACTTGACTTGCACGACACCAACACTTTTGAGCACATGGTTTTGAAGGCTGACTCTCTCATAATAATTTTGCTCTATCGACCTCCTAAGGTCCTGTCTAACTTCTTTTCTGAACTCTTGAACTGTTGACCATTGCCTGCTCATTGTCATTTCCCATTCTACTGCTTGGTGACTTTAATATTCATGTTGATGCTGTTTGCTCTAACATCAACCAGTTACTTTCTATTCTTGAATGTTTTAATTTAACTCAGCATGTTAATTTTCTAACTCATACCCGTGGTCACACTCTAGATTTGATTTGTACATCAAGGGCTGATATTGCTTCTATCACCTCTACTGACACTGGTATTTCTGATCATAAATTTCTTGATTTTAGCTTCAGCCTGTTTATCCATAAAAAATGTTCTACAACTGCCATATCTTACTGCAATCTCAAAGCTGTTGATACTGCATTATTTTGTACCTCCATTTCCTCTTCGAATCTCTGATGTCTTTGATATCTCCTCACCCTCACTGATACTATCCAACTATAACTCCATATTCTCGGATATCTTAGCATGCTCCTTTTGGATGTGGGTGTTTCTGGTGCTGCTCTTTCCTGGTTCTCCTCCTATCTCTCTGACAGACTGTTCTATGTTTCACTTCAGAATTTTCGCTCACCCACTGTCCCCCTGAAGCAAGGTGTCCCTCAGGGATCCGTTCTTGGGCCATTATTATTTATAATCTATATAATACCTCTTGGTGAGATTCTACGCCGTCATGGTTTTAACTATCATTTTTACGCTGACGAAATTAAATTATATTGTACATGTGTACATGACATAAAAGATTGGCTTCATTCAAATTTTCTAAAAATTAACATGGACAAAACTGAGATTATTTTCACTGGACCTTCATCACTCACTAATAAAATTCCTACCAACTTCACCTGTGAGACTGTTATAAGTGCCTGCCCACCCACATATTGGACTGGACCATGTAAAAAATTAAAATAAACAACAACAATTTTTAATCTGTAAAGAAATAATTTATGAAGCACATAAAATGCTGAACGGGTTATTGGTTGCCTGATGGGGAGCCCCGCCTTCCTAGCACAAAAGCTGGAGGGGAACAGGGTCACATCTGTCATTCGGATTCGCCTGAGGAAGGTTAAATAGATTACCGAAACGTCGTGAGATACCTGAGGGACACAGAAAAGCCTCCACCGCCTGGGAAACGGTGTAGTAGAGCTTAAATTTATTTGATATAAACACACTATTTAATTTCTCTCCGTCTATACAGACAGAGAGAAGTGTGTAATGAGCGCAGTGTGGCATCCATCGCTTGGAACACGATGTTGAAGAGCCTAATTTTTGTTTGAAAAAATCAATTTTGATTTTTTTTCACCGTCTATACAGACACTTATCCTGCGCTCCAATTGGATATGCCCCCGTCATAACTAGCACTAAAACCTACCCTTATTTTTTTACAGACCCCTCCATAAAATAGCCCGCAAGGAGCTAGCCCTGGGCACACTAGCCCTCGTGTGCGGCTCTGGGGCTTTTTACGTGTTCCAAAAAAATGTTTGAGCCTGGCGTTGGCTTTTCTCAGGGGAGTATCGACTTTCGTGTGTGATTTTGGCTGTGTGTGTGTTGACTCGTAGCGGCTAGTACAACTCTGGACAGTGCAAAGCCGTTTTTATAATCCTTCGGGATTCGGATCCTGGATCTTCAGTCCCCTAACACAGCCCGTGCCGAGACATCTGGACCTCGTGTTGACCGCATACTTACCTGAATCTCATGTGAATTTGATTACTTACCTGTTTTAAGTGCCTGCCGACCCACATATTGGACTGGACCCTGTAAAAAATTAAAATAAACAACAACAATAATTTTTAATCTGTAAAGAAATAATTTATGAAGCACATAAAATGCTGAACGGGTTATTGGTTGCCTGATGGGGAGCCCCGCCTTCCTAGCACATAAAAGCTGGAGGGGAACAGGGTCACATCTGTCATTCGGGTTCGCCTGAGGAAGGTCAAATACATTACCGAAACGTCGCGAGATACCTGAGGGACACCGAGATGGGTGATCCTGAAATTCCAAAGAATGAACCAAAGGTTGGGTGGGGCCTAGGCAGGCTAGGATGGTTGAATTTCCAAAAAGATCAAGGGAGATTAGTGAGAAATAACGAATCAAAAAAGAGGGGAGGAGCCGGGAGCAGGCTCCTAAAAAATAGGGGCTACCGCGGATGAGATGATGGGTCCTAGATGAGGGACCGGGTTGATGTCCTGGGGAACAAAACATGAAAATATTGATAACTGCAGGGTTTGGCATAGCCAAAGGGTGAAAAACCCTTGATTGCCCGAGTTTTGATAAAGGTTCGCTTGGGAGTTGAGTAAAAGGAAGTGTCCCAAAATAGTCAATCACCGATGAATGCGTCCATTGCGGTTGAGAAAGACGGGCGGTCTAGAGCGCCATATATACCGATAGGGACTTCGGTAAAAGAATCGAGAAGCGTTTCAGGTTATGGCCCAATAACACAACGGCTCTTGAATTCGTTAAACACCGATAATAACTTCGGTTAAAAAGTCGATAAATGTTTCGCCGGAACATCGATTAGGATTTCGGTTAAAAAGTCAATAAACGTTTCTCATGAACACCGATAGGATTTTGGTTAAAAAGTTGATAAACGTTTCCCTTGAAAACCGATTAGGATTTTGGTTAAAAAGTCGATAAACGTTACCCTTGAACACCGATAGGACATCGTTTAAAAAGTTGATTAACGGTTCTCACGAACACCGATAGGATTTCGGTTAAAAAGTCGATAAACGTTTCTCATGAACACCGATTAAGATTTCGGTTAAGTCGATTAACGTTTCTCACGAACAGCGATAGGATTTTGGTTGTAAAGTCGATAAACATTTCACATGAATACCGATAAGATTTTGGTTAAAAAGTGGATAAATGTTTCCCATGAAAACTGAGAGGAGCTTCGGTTATAAGGTTGATAGACGTTTCTCATGAGCACCGATTAGGATTTCGGTTAAAGATTCGATAAACGCTTCCCATGAACACAGATATGATTTCGGTTAAAAAGTTGATAAATGTTTCGGTTACGACCCAATTAGATAACGGTTCTTAAACTCTTCAAATACTGATAGGGACTTTGGTAATGAAGTCGATAAACGTGTAGGTTATGACCCAATTAGGTAACAGTCCCTGAACTCTTTAAATGCCGATAGGTTCTTCGGTTTAAAGTCGACAAACGTCACAGTTGAGGTCTAGTAAGTCAATAATTAGGGGATTCCTCCATCAATCCCGAGAGGATTTCGGTGAAAAATCAATGAGCGTTTGGATTATGGCCCAGTCCAAAATTCGATTAGGCTCTTGGGTGTGCCTAGTTAGGTGATGGGTTGGGTTCCAAAATATCGTGAAGAGACGAGGGTGTTAGCAGGTGAAGGGGAGGAGCCTGGGTTAGCTTACCACTAAGAGGTGAGGGGTTGCCTAGAGGCAGGTTGGCCAGTTGGGCCTTGTTGGTTACACTCAAGCATTGTGGCAGGCGAAGTGTGGAGGTCTGGTATTGTGGGAGCAAGAGTTGCGAAAGTGAAGATTGAACAGTGGTGTGGAACGTTGGTAGGGCCGGGAGTAAAGGATTGTGGAGGTAAGAAAATGTGATTAACAATGTGGTGTGATGGTTGGATTTTCAGTGAGAAGGGCTGGTAGAAGCTTGGTGTACAGGAATGTGCATCCGCCAGTCTGGGCTGTGCTTCGATGGCAGCACAGTTGGAGAGATTGGTGGAAGGTTGGAGATCAGAATTTACTGAGGAATGCGATGCCGTGCCAGGATTATCGGGTCATGACTTTCGGGTCGGGCCGGGTTCGCTGGTTCATTCAAGTGCCTCGCATTTCGGGTTAGGTGGAGAGGTTAGGCTGTAACTTTGTAAATATTGATTTTGGCAGGGGGTTTTTGTTTTCTGGGAGGGCAGAGGCTCCCTCCGGCATCTCTCCCGGCCTTTGGCTGGGGGGGGGATGCGGGATGGGAGAGCGAATCAGGCCCAGACAGGCCCTAGGAAAATGTGCGACCCAGACAGGTCTAGCATTTCTTGTTTCGTCTCTGAATGGGGTTGTAGGGGGATAGTTAGGGTTAGGAGTGTGGGTTTGAGGTGGATGGTGGGGGGCGGGGGAGTAAGCGTATGCAGGGGACAGGGGGAAGGGTAATTGTAGCTGTTTTTTCTGTTTCAGTGCAGAATGAACACATGGAAGGTTGACAGTGGAAAGGTTGGCATTTGGCAGAGAAGGGATGGCTGAGGTAGCAGACAAGGAGTTCAAGGCGGCGGTGCGTGGAATGTTTAGGTTTCTAAAAGTATTCCACCACCTAAGAGCGGTCCGGGGGCCGGAGGGGCAGAAGCCACAGCCAGCCAGTATGGTAAGAATGGCGAGGCAACTGGCCCAGGGATTTAGGCCCGCAGTCCCAATGGTGAGGACTGAATAGCTGGGCTTTGGAAATGCCAAGAATTGGCTGTACATGAGGGTGGATGTTTCGAGCAGGCCCTGCAGAAGGCCAGGGTTGAGGTAGCCATTTTCTCCAGGGTCAGGTTGGAGGAGGCCTGGGGGGTGGCGGCCAGATAGGGGCATTAAACACATCCACCCGGTGACGGTCAGGCTCGCCGAAGAGGAGGTAAGGGGCATTTTAATGGGGCCCCGGGAAGAAGCCCAGGAGGAACACAGAGAGGAGGTGCGGGCAGAGTCGATGGAAGTGGAACAAGCCCCTCAGGCCCAGCAGATTCAGGGAGGGGGCTCGGGGCCCAGCGTACAGCAGGCCAGGGCGGTGGCGACGAGGCCGAAAGAGGCCCCGCTACCCCAGAAGAAAGTGGCGCCCCAGGCCCAGAGGGCCCAGGGAGCAAATCAGGGGGCCAGGATGCAGCAGGTCAGAGCAGGGGCAATGGGACCTAAAGAGGTCCCATTGCCTCAGAGGAAGGTTCTGCCAGGAGGCGACAGAGGGGGGCCGGCGAAGGGGCGCCACAGGGGGACCAGGAGCAGGAGTCAGAATGGTCTCAGCTGGGGGAGAGCACGTTGTGGTTCCTAGAGGAGGAAGAGGGGGCGCAGTTGGGGGTCAGGCCAGCACTGCCAGGACTGGCTAGTATACGGCAACGCCAGGAACTGGCTGCATACGGGTGTGCAGGTACTGCAGGGACATTATGAGCAGGCCCTATTGGGGGCGAGGGTGGACCTACAAGAGGTGGAATGAGGCCTGGCAAGTGGCGATCAGGTGAGGCCACAGGAACATTAAGGGCCTAAGAAACAGAACAATAGGCTTGGCCACGGCCCAGGTGGAGGTGGCCATGGTGGAGCCTCTTGGGGGGGTTGGCAGTAGCGGGAGGGCCAGATGGGGTGCGGGGAGAGGCACCCGGCCCTGGGACAATGGCAGCGCTGGGGCCGCCGGAGAAAATGTGGATCCAGGAGCAGGGGGACCAGGTGGTCAAGGCAACAACCTCGGAGGCAAACTGGTGCCACTCCCCAGGAGGAAGACGCCAGTCAGAGAGAGATGGGGCCTCCTGGCAGGGAGCAGGAAGGGGCCGAGCAAACCAAGGGGAAAGATAGTGGAAAGCTGGGACAGGGGCAGCCAGACGTGCTGGAGGATGAGCTTCTGGGGGAGGACCTGGGGGACTTCGAGCGTTTGGAGGCGCTGGAGCTGAGGGGAGAGCGCCGAGGATTCACCAAGGGAAGGAGTGCAGGAGCCGGCGGCAAAGGATAGGGGGCCGGGGAATAAGGGGGAGGGAGAGCACACAGGCTCCGGAGGCACAAGCCACCGGGGAGCGCCGACAGGAGGTAGTGGGCAGGTGCCTGCACTTAAGGCACGAGCATCATGAGGGAAATGGACGGAATTGGGAGCTGGCGCCGGTCAGAAAAATCCTCTTTATTGGAGATTCGAACTTGGGTAGGATGCCAGTGATATATAATGGGGAGGTGCAGGTGGACTCATTCCTGGGGGCAAACCTGGCGCAAGCATATAATTTGATTAAACATAGGACCCCAGTGTCCCCAGGGGTGAGTCTCGTGATCGTCTCGTTTGGACTAAACAACAGGAGGCAGGGGGATCGGGGGAACCTAAAACAAGCAGTCACAAGATTGTGGGAGGTGGCCTCAAAAACGTTCCCAGGTGCGAGCATCAGGATCCCGATCCTGAATTACAGCAAGGGTCTGCCGGAGTGGCAGCAAAATAACCTGAGGGGGTTGAATGAACTTATTAGGGGGACAGGGTGTAGCGTGCCCCCACTGCCAGAGGGCAGTTTTGTGATGGAGGCGGACAGGATCCACTGGTCCAGGGACACGGCGGAGGCTGTGCTCCAACATTGGTTGAGCAACATATGAGGACCAGGGGGAGGTTGAGGGGGCCTAGGGGGACAAGGCTTGATTTTGTTCTTTTTTGTTTTGATTTTTCTTTTTGGTGGGAATACGTTGGGGAGGGGAAGAAGCTTGAGTTGAAATTTTATCAACACGTGGAGTAAATATGGAAAAATAAAGAGAATAAAAATAAGAAATAAAGAAATGTACAAAGGAGAATGATAAGAATAAATAAACAAATATATAATTTTGAAGAGAAACAGATTATGCGTTTTCAGTTAATGGAAGAGGCATTAAGGAAGGTTAAAAGTTGAAAATAAAGTAGAAATAAAAATTGAGTAAATAAAACGATTATAAAAAACGAAGAACATGATGATCGAGGAAAAGGTAGGATGATTATCCTAAGATCCATCCTCGTTACTGACTCTCCAGGGTCCGGCTTTTGGCCAAGGTTACAGCTACTAAATATAGGTGGATTCCCAGCAGAAAATGGGGAGCGGTAGAGTTATTCGGCTTCAAAATGGGACAATAACTTCGGGACTTACCCAAGCCAGGAAGGGGTTCTTGGAGCCTGGAATAATTTCAAGTACGAGAGGAATCAAGTGATTCCGTGGTCGGTACTCCCCACGAAACTTAGGGGTAACTTACTGTGGACGAGGTGGTAGGTTAGGGTGAGGGGATCAATTGGGTAAAAGTAAGGAATATCGATGAGAACTTCAGTTTTCGCCCACCAGGGAATGATCCTGCAGGTCTGTAAGACAGTAAAACTTTGTTTTTTCCCAAAAATCAAGTGATTCCGCGGTCAGCACTCCCTTCGAAACTTCAGGGAAACTCAAGGCTCTTCACCCACTAATGTTTTTGGCTAAGGTCGGTTTGGAGGAGGGCATGAGGGGTTTTATATTCATGAGGCAGGGTGAAGGCGTGTGGGGGTTTAGTTCTAGAGTTTGGGGAAGTGTGTGGCCAGGCCTGTTCTAGCATTTCCCCCGGGAGGGAGGTTTTTTTTTGGAGGGGCCCGAAACCGAGTAAAGGTTATTCCCGAGAGGGGAAGACGGTAGGGTCAAACAAGCATTGGCCCGTGCCTTTCCTCAGACTCCCTTTGGATCTGGACCAGTTCTAGGCTGGGGGAGCTGTTGCAATTCTTACAAAACCCTAACCACATGGCGAGTGCATAAACCTTTGCGGCTGGTCCGTTGTGGGGAAGAAAGTTTTTTTCCTTGTGGCGGATCGGCCGCTCTGTGTATCTCCTTCACCTAACCCCGTTTTAAAATTAGCCCTTTGACCCGTACCCCCCGCCTGGTGTGACCTTTCATCTATTGTTATATCATATAATTATTTTTCTTCTTGTTTATTATCTATATATACCCCCTCTTTTTCCAATAAATACAGTAGCAATTAATGTATAAACAAATAAATAAATAAGTACATGAACACACACCACACACACACACAGGGCAGAGTACTGTGGGTTTTGGCTCTGGCCTTGTCCAGTATCCTTCTTTAGTGGTCAGCGGTTGGATGGAGAGTGCATAACCATTTCCGGCTTCTTCGGAGGTCGGATCTTGGATCGATTTACCCTAACCCTTACACGTCTTAACTTCCCTCTCAAAACCTTAGTGGTCTTGTGGGATGTCTTGTGATCTGTTTATTCCTTAATTAACTATCACCGTCGTAACGGACTGATGATCGGGATTACCCGCACATTATCCGTCTTAACTTCACTCTCACAACCTGAGTGGACTTGTGGGTTGTGGGTTGAGGGATCAGGGAATCATACCTAAACCTACCCATCATTGACGAATGAGTGCCTTTTACCTAAACCTACCCGTCACTGACCTGATGAATCAGTGGCATATACCTAAACCTACCTTCACAGGGGTAATGAGCAGTGACTTGGTTTTTGGGATCTATCCCCATACCGATCCCGGCCTAAACCTACCCATCACAGACCTGTGGTATTAGTGGGGGCTGATACCTAACCCTACATCATGGATCTGGGGTATGAGTTTAATAATCTACCTAACCCTAGACATCACAGACCGGTGGCATGGGTTTGGACTTATGCTGAACCCTAACTGGTACAGCCCTGATGGATCGCATTGGGCTTGGGTGTAGCCCCACTTGTCACAGCCCTGTGGATGGGTTGATTTTGGATGAGGTCTATCCCCATACCGGTCCTTGTTTTACCATTCCATGGAGTGTTGTCAGGTTTATATTACTTAGGGATCATATTCTTAATACCCTTGCCGGGTAGCCCTATTTATTGCAGCCCCGAGGGGAGGATGTTTGGGTTTTCGTAAAGCTTACCCAGTAGCTTAATTGTTTAGTTCAGAGCGGTCTATGGAGTCGTGTATGGAGTCGTGTCGTAGGGTTTGTGTTTGGGGTGGGTGGGGATTCGTTGGGGGGTTAGGTTTAGAGTTTGGGGAAATGTGTGGCGTAGCCCGGTCTAGCGTTCTCCCCGGGGGGGGAGGTTTTTTTTGTTCGTGGGTCCCCAATGCCAAGTCGGCATTCCCAAGAAGACAGGGAAGACAGCAGAGTCTAACAAGCGTCGGCCTGTGCACTTCCTTAGTCTCCCTTCCGGGCCGAAGGCTAGGTTTGGGAGGGAGCTGTTGTAATTTCATAAACCTAACCCAGCCAGAGCCATCGGACCTGACCTGCTGTACAGACCCAGTTAGGGGTTGGAAATGGGTTATGGGGATTAATTTAGCTCATTTAGCATTGGTAAGCCTTGATGCTGAATTAAGGGGTTGTGATTGTTAATTACTTGCTGGTGGAATGTGATGCCGGGCCAGGATTATCCGACCTTGGCCTTCGGGTCATGGTTTGCGTTCGCTGGTCCGGAGCACGTCCAGTCGGGACCTCGCATCTCCACCCGCTAATAGGGGTCTTGAGGATCTCGACGAGGAGGATAGGGTAGATTATTTTAATTAAATAGGTAAATGTGTACTGGGGAGATATCGGCTTGGTGGGGGGTCAGAGGCTCCCTCCGGCGTCTCTCTCGGCCTTTGGCCGGGGGAAACGCGGGATGGGAGTGCGAACTAGGCCCAGACAGGCACTAGTGAAGTGTGTGGCCCAGACAGGTCTAGCACTTCTTAGTTTGTCTCTGAGTGGGGGGTGCAGGGGGGTAGTAATAGGATTAGGCTAGTTTTGAGGTTGGTACTAATTTTCTGTTTCTGTCTTGGACAGAGCGGATTGGGAATCAAATCCAATGGTGAAAGTGGTCAACTTTAGGCTGGCAGTCAGGACCTTGTATAGGTTTCTAAAAGCGTTCCACCATACAAGGGTGATGCGGGGCCCCGAGGAAGCAGGGACGCGGCCGTCAAGAATGAGCCGTATGGCCGGGATTGCCAGACCTGCATTCCCTACGGCCAAAGCAGAATAGCTGGGTTTTGGCAATGCAAAAAACTGGTTATACACAGGGACAGTGATCCTTGAAGACCACTATGGGGAGGCATTAAGAGAAGCAAAGGATTTGGTGAAAATGTTGCCCAGAGACAGTTGGGAAGAAGCATGGGAGGTATCATGCAAATGGGTGAGAAAAAAATCTCAGGACCATTGGGCCGCTCACAATGTGGCTGGCCAAACAGGAACCCAGACAACTGCTCGGTAATCGGAACAGCGGATGGAGGTTCAGGAAGGGAGGACGAGCCCTCGTCCAGGCCTGACTGCTCCGGGTGTTAGAGCTCAGCAGGGGCAGTCACCTGTTGGGGTAGCCCCTCAGCTGGCTCCTTTGTCCCAAAGGGAGAAGAGGGCTGGGAGTAGGCCGACAGCGGGAAGGGGTGCCCGGAGGGCAATTCCACGTGCTTCACTTGGGGTGGGGACGGAACGACCACAGCAGGAACCACAGGCTGGTGTGGAGCAGGACGAGGGGTCCTGGTCGGACCTAGGGAGTAGCCCGTTATGGAGGTGGAAGAAGGAGGGGAGGGGGGACAACTAGAACAGGGGGTAGTTGGAGCAGAAACTACCTCGACAGGCCACAGGGGGACAGGAGGTGCTCCCGCCTCCTCCCTCAAGAGGGTTGAATCACAGCATTCATATCCGCCATGATAGCAAAGGGGATAAGTGCAAAAACTGGGTGCTGGCCCCTACCAGAAGATTATTAATCATGGGTGACTCCAACATGGCCAGACTCCCCACAGAGGACCGGGGGGACGTAAAGGTCAACACGTTCCCGGGGGCCAATTTGGCAAAGGCCAGTTATGTCTTAAACCATAAAACCAAAGTTTGCTATGTGGTCAGGCAAGTCGTGTTGGCTTTTGGCCTCAATGACCGCCATCAGAGGGACAGAGAACTGGTGAGGAGGAATCTGGAGGGCATAAGGGAGGTGGCAATCCAATCCTTCCCAAGGGCGAAGGTCTACGACCCTATGATTAATGCCAGCCGGGAGTTGCCGAAGATGGAGGTGGACAATTTGGCAGCTATGAATAAAATCATTCGGGGCTTCAGCCGCCGATTCCTCTGCTGCCGGACGAAAAGTTTAAGACAGTTCAGGACAAAATCCATTGGAACTTGCCAACTCGGGTGGCTATGTTCACCCACTGGTTGGGGCACCTTAATGCGTAAGGGTCCGTATTAAAGTAATTTGTCTTTGTTTTGGTTTTTGTTAAACCAAAACCATTAAAGTTGGGTGGGCTTTAATGAAATATTTTGATTTGAATAAAGTTTTTGATAATTAAGCAAAATTACTTTTTGTAGGTTCATTATTTAATTAAAAAATGAAAATATCCAAAAAAAGTAATAGGTTCCTTTTAATAAAATAAAAAAAGATATATTAACCAAATTTGGACTTTAGAAAAAAGAATGGCGGTGATGACTTGAGGAAAGGATGGGACAGCTGTCCCAAACTATTGCCTCGATCTGAGCTATTCTGGATCCAATTATGGGATCCGTTCAAATCATTAGTAGGCGATCATGAAAATCTGAATAATAAGGGAAAGGATCTCGACATAATACAGATCAGGTTAGGAGGCGATCGCTTGATTTCAAAGGAAACCGGGGAGCAGTTAACACATCTTAACCTTTAGTTGGAGGTGAGTACTGAATGTATGGATTACCAGTGAGATCTTTAAGCTACTGCTGGGTAACATATATCGTCAAGAAATAGTTTGATTATATTTAGCCAATTGTGAAGGCTAGTGTGGAATCTGGATTAATATCGGACAGAATATTGAAATAGTATGGGATCAGTATTGGCCCCCACTGATTCACCCTCTGTTTTTATAAATCTTTTTAGGCATTATATTATTTATTAATTTATTTATCTTTATTGTTGTATGTACGTTTGTATGAGTAGTTAATGCATGTATTTATTTATTTGTATATGTATTTATTATTAATATAAAATAATTAATATTTTATATTATTTTTCTCCCTTTTTCCTTTCCTCTAGGTCCAGTTCCATGTAAAAGCTTTGAAGGAATCCCAAAACCTGGTGTTGTGTTGACATCTAGTGTTCAGAGCCCTCAAAACATGGGCAGGTAAGTTTTAAAAGGGTCAAGGGTCAATCTTTACACCATAGACTGGCAAAAGGAGTACACAGGCAGAAATGAAGAGGTAAACCCGTTAAAATTAATTACAAATATATTTATTTAATCAATTTAATCCAAGTAGCGCTTGGTGTATGAAAAAGCGGGCTATTTGAGCTGAGGGTTATTTTAAGCAGGGTAGTTTTTTGCCAGGGTTCCCTTGGGTAGGTTTTAGGGTTCTGTGTGGTTCAACGAGATTGTTGACTCGTTTCCGGGGGCAAATTTGGCTCAGGCATTCAATTTGGTGAAGCATAGGACCCCAGTGTCCCCAGGAGTGAGGCACGTGTTCCTCTCCTTTGGCTTGAACAATAGGAGGCAAGGGGATCGGGGAAACCTGAGACAGGCAATTGGGAGATGGTAGGAGGTGGCGTTGAAGGCATTTCCCAGTGCAAGCATCAGGATCTCGATGTTGAACTATAGTAAGAGTCAGCCGGAGTGGCAGAGGAACAACCTGAGGTTGTTAAATGAGCTGACTAGGGGGACAGGGTGCCGTGTGCCCCCACTGCCGGAGAGCAGCTTCCGGACTGAGGCGGACAAAGATCCGCTGGACCAAGGAGACAGCGGAGGCCATGCTCCAGCATTGGTTGAGGAGCATATGAGGACCAGGGGGAGGTGGAGGGGGAGGTGGAGGGGCAGGGTGGGCCTAGGGGGACAGGACTTGATGTAGTGAGTTTTTTTGGTGGGAATAGGTTGGGGAGGGGAATGACTGGAAGAATCCTGAGTTGCAATTTTTTGAATGAACACGTTTAGTAAAAATGGAAAGGAGAAGGAAAAATAAAGGAAATGAAAATTTAAAAAAATAAAAAATGTACAAAGAAGAAATAATAAGAATAATAAACAAATTAAACAAATATGTTATAATTTGAACATAATCGGGTTATGCGTTTCAGTTAATGTAAGAGACATTAAAGAAAATTAAAAATTGAAAATAAAAAAAATGTAAAAAATTTGAGTAAATAATACTATAATAAAAAAACGGAGAACATGATGATCAAGGAAAGGGTAGGATGATTATCCTAAGATCCATCCTCGTTGCTGAATCTCCAGGATCCAGCTTTTTGCCAAGGTTACTGCTACTATAAACATAGGTTGATTCCCAGCAGAAAATGGGAGCAGTAGAGTTGTTTGGCTTCAAAATTGGACAATAACTTCTGGGCTTACCCAAGCATAGTGATTTCCCTCACCAGTATAGAAATGACTGGGCACAAGGGGAGTATATCATGGGTCAGCTTGGCAGTTCACAAAGCAGTATAGCCTGTAGGTAGCTTACCCAGGGGGACTTGGGCTTAAAGTAGAAGGTGGGCACTTGGGTCCCGGACCTCATGAGTCGGTGACTGATGTCACAGACCTCATGGATCTAAGACTGATAGAAAACCTGATGGATCAGTGACTGATTTCACAGACCGGATGGATCAGTGACGGATGTCGCAGACCTGAGGGATTAGTGAATCATACCCAAGCCCACCTGTCACTGACAAATCAGTGCGGTATATCTAAACCTGCCCGTCACTGACCTGATGAATCAGTGGCTTATACCTAAACTTACCCGTCATAGGGGTAATGAGCAGGGACTTGGTTTTGTTTGGATCTATCCCCATACCATTTCCTGTCTAAACCTACCCGTCACAGACTGGTTGTATTAGTGGGGGCTGATAGCTAACCCTACCCATCACTGACCTAGGGTATTAGTTTGGGCTTATGCTTAACCCTAGCTGGTACAGCCCTGATGGATCAGACTTGGCCTGGGTATAGCCAGGTTAAGATCCCTTTAAGACTATTTATAACATGGTTTTAGTTTACCACCGTCGCCACGGAGATGACGTCATCCGATGTCGTCCCTCTCTCCAGTCATAATTTAAAATCATATCTCACTCTTATTCAAAACTTTATTAATTAAACACATCCTACATTTGTTCCAACCACCCTATACTCACTTTTTGCTGTCTTTTACTAATTTTATCTGGTTCAGAAGGACTTTTAAATCCACATTTGGCCTCCTTCTGCTCCAGCACAACACTATATAAAGGGGGCGAGCATCAAGCCGCGCTCCTCGTTTCACTCGTTCTCAGACAGCAGACGGTCGCAGCCTTATCGCTCTTCCTTTACAAACCAACAAAGAGTCATAATTCTTACCTTGAGTTTTGATTAGAGATATATTGAGTAATAGATAAATATTTGTATACACATAGTATATTCTATACATATTATGGCCTATACGTGTGATTTTATATAAATATATATTGCACACTCATATACAGTCTTGTTCAAAATAATAGCAGTACAATGTGACTAACCAGAATAATCAAGGTTTTTAGTATATTTTTTATTGCTACGTGGCAAACAAGTTTCCAGTAGGTTCAGTAGATTCTCAGAAAACAAACAAGGCCCAGCATTCATGATATGCACGCTCTTAAGGCTGTGCAATTGGGCAATTAGTTGAAAGGGGTGTGTTCAAAAAAATAGCAGTGTCTACCTTTGACTGTACAAACTCAAAACTATTCTGTACAAACATTTTTTTTTCCTGGGATTTAGCAATCCTGTGAATCACTAAACTAATATTTAGTTGTATGACCACAGTTTTTTAAAACTGCTTGACATCTGTGTGGCATGGAGTCAACCAACTTGTGGCACCTCTCAGCTGTTATTCCACTCCATGATTCTTTAACAACATTCCACAATTCATTCACATTTCTTGGTTTTGCTTCAGAAACAGCATTTTTGATATCACCCCACAAGTTCTCAATTGGATTAAGGTCTGGAGATTGGGCTGGCCACTCCATAACATTAATTTTGTTGGTTTGGAACCAAGACTTTGCCCGTTTACTAGTGTGTTTTGGGTCATTGTCTTGTTGAAACAACCGTTTCAAAGGCATGTCCTCTTCAGCATAGGGCAACATGACCTCTTCAAGTATTTTAACATATGCAAACTGATCCATGATCCCTGGTATGCGATAAATAGGCCCAACACCATAGTAGGAGAAACATGCCCATATCATGATGCTTGCACCTCCATGCTTCACTGTCTTCACTGTGTACTGTGGCTTGAATTCAGAGTTTGGGGGTCGTCTCACAAACTGCCTGTGGCCCTTGGACCCAAAAAGAACAATTTTACTCTCATCAGTCCACAAAATGTTCCTCCATTTCTCTTTAGGCCAGTTGATGTGTTCTTTGGCAAATTGTAACCTCTTCTGCACATGCCTTTTTTTTAACAGAGGGACTTTGCGGGGGATTCTTGAAAATAGATTAGCTTCACACAGACGTCTTCTAACTGTCACAGTACTTACAGGTAACTCCAGACTGTCTTTGATCATCCTGGAGGTGATCATTGGCTGAGCCTTTGCCATTCTGGTTATTCTTCTGTCCATTTTGATGGTTGTCTTCCGTTTTCTTCCACGTCTCTCTGGTTTTGCTCTCCATTTTAAGGCATTGGAGATCATTTGAGCTGAACAGCCTATCATTTTTTGCACCTCTTTATAGGTTTTCCCCTCTCTAATCAACTTTTTAATCAAAGTACGCTGTTCTTCTGAACAATGTCTTGAACGACCCATTTTCCTCAGCTTTCAAATGCATGTTCAACAAGTGTTGGCTTCATCCTTAAATAGGGGCCACCTGATTCACACCTGTTTCTTCACAAAATTGATGACCTCAGTGATTGAATGCCACACTGCTATTTTTTTGAACACACCCCTTTTAACTAATTCAACTAATTGCCCAATTGCACATCCTACATATCATGAATGCTGGGTCTCATTTGTTTTCTGAGAATCTACTGAACCTACTGGTAATTTGTTTGCCACGTAGCACTAAAAAATATACTAAAAACCTTGATTATTCTGGTTAGTCACATTGTACTGCTATTATTTTGAACAAGACTGTACACAGGGTATCTGCCGGTTTTACCAAGTCAAATTTAAGACTTTTTAAGACCTTTTTAAGACCATTATGAATAAAATTTAAGACCTATATTGCGCAATAAAAAAAAACATGCATAAGAAATCCAGAATCACTCAATTACTTAAACTTATATTATTTAATTTATTTTAAATTGAACAAAGTATTAGTGAACTTATTATTCATAGCTCAATCCCACCAGGATTAGCATATATATATATTAGGGCTGGGCAAAAAAAATCGATTTTTCGATTAATCGGTTTTTAAAATCTGGTCGATTCAGAATCAATTCTCAAATGCCATGAATCGATTTTTAAAATATTTATTTCCGCTAACATTGAACATAAGCTTAACGTAAATCTAATTACTAGTCTTCTCCACTAGATGTCACCCATTTGCCTTGCGTGATCTTACAAAGGAGCAAGAGGCGCACATCATTTATCCATTCAGTGTTTAAATGGCAGCATCCGGTGCGTTGTCGCCTTTTATAAAGCTGAGGTGAAATGCTGTAGTAATACTAAAAATCTGCGGAACCATTTTATGTGACAACACTCACACAGCCGAGCACACACACACACACACACACACACACAGCCAATCACACAACCGCTAAAAATAATTACATACACGCGAATGCTTTCCTTGCATTAGGATCAAACTTGAGCAGTCACTTAAGCACGTACGTTAGCCATTATAGACATATTCAAATTATAGTCCATATACAGCGCAGGATCAAAAATTCAAACCCTATTAGCTTATATTATAAACAGATTTCCTCTAATAATAGTTAGTCCACAGTCAGCTTAAGTCAGTTAAGGTATTGTTGTCCATTACCACGACAACTACTCACCCATAGACTAAAAAAATAATGAACGCATTTCTCATGTATGAAAAGTAAATTTGCACACATGAGCAGCAAAATTGCAAGAAAAGCTTGTCGTGTACTGAAAATTGCTATAAAAAAAACATCCAATATCCTAGCTTTTTATGTTTTAGAATAAATATATCAAAACATCCATAAAATACTTCTCAGATAAAATTTTTAAATAAAGTTGCATCAAAATTGTATTTAACAATTGTATGGATTTGAAATATAGAGATGTGTTCTGTTTTAATGTACTCAGGTGTACCTAAAATAAAAAGTTTAACATATATGATTGTGGCTCTTCATTTCTTTTTAATTACACATTTATGTTCACTGTTCTTTTTTATAAATACCTATAGTATTTATTAAATCTATATTCATTTGAGTTGAATCAAAAATCGAATTGAGAATTGAAATTGAATCGATTTGAGGACTTGTGAATCAAAATCGAATCGAATCTGAACATCTGAATCGATACCCAGCCCTAATATATATATATATATATATATATATATATATATATATATATATATATATATATATATATATATATATATATATATATATATATATTTTTTTTTTTTTTTTTTGTGGTGGTCACTTTCATACATTTTTATTTTTTCATAATTAGGATGCAACATTAACCATATTATTATGTTAGATGCACAATGATCACACATGGCAATAAAACTAACAAAATGCATGAATCTTGTTTGGTAGGCCTATTACAAAAACAAAAAAGGCTGTTCCAGTAGTGCACTATCTATCTTTAATAACACGATCGCTTGGGGTGGGAAATATGACCAACATCTTAAAAGTAAACCACAGCAATAAGCAATTGCTTAATATAAGTAAAACGTTGTAATTACGTAATCAAGTAATCGGTCAGTAATAAAATATATACTTATAAACAAATGAAAATAGGAAAAATAAATACAACATAAAGATGCATACAAAGAGGAACACTCCATTGTTTTTATAAATAGGGCTTATTCAACTTCTTTTGGATAAACCCCATTTAGATATTTTGGCAAATGCATTTGTCTCAGTGCATGCATTGTTTTAGTTTGGCAGGGTCGCCGCTAGCTTAGCTTAAAATGCATTTCTCCACATATCTAAATGTAGCAAAGTAGAATAAGCCCGATTTCTAAAAAAGTTTGAGTGTTCCTTTAAGTGTAAGTGCTGTTTCCCCGTTTGTGTTGTTGTTAAGCTATATTAGTTTGCTTTCACTTTGTGAGCTTAATGCCCAGATCCAGTACTTACTGACAGTTCCCAAACATTTTAACTCAAATCAGGATATAGACATATGCATAATGTGTATATTTGATCGTTCAAGAGTAACGTTAGGCTAATGAGCCTAAAAATAACACATTCAATACACTCGCGCGAGCGCTGACAGGCAGCAAACACATAACGTTACAGTCTGACATCGGAGTTTGGCGTTTACATCACTGTTATTAACTCTATTTAGTGCAATCGGGTATATTATACTTTTATGTTGTCATTATGCAAGATGGTGAGAAAGATTCGCCTTCGCGTTCATGATCGCGGAACTGCAAGAACCGTCAGACTCAGCAGAATAAAATCTGTTTTATGCGTCTGTGGGGTACGATCAGAAAGAGGCTCGTGCCAATAACACGAAAGCTGATTGGCTGCAATAGAAGTGGCATGCTTGTCTAATTTGTAGTTGTAATAGAGCGAACAGTAGTTGGTCTAGCGAAAGAAAGAACTACAAACACCACGGAACAAACACACACACACATACACACGTGCTCGCGTGCTGCGGGAGGCGAGAGCGTTTCAATGAGGTAGCGTTACATGGACGTAGGAAAATTAAGACTATTTAAGACCTAGAACGCAATGCTTCCGCGAATTTAAGACTTTTTAAGGCCTTATATTTTGATTCTGAAATTTAATACTTTTTAAGACTTTTTAAGACTCCGCGGGGACCCTGTGTACATCTTTATTATTTGTCTATTTGTTATATATGAAAAAAAAGTTCAAGTCTAGCCTGAAGAAGGTATTATTTGTATACCGAAATGTCGCAAAGGACTTTAACATTTGGCCATTCTTTTTTATTTTTTATTTTACTCGTTTTTTAATTTTATTTGTTCTTATTTTATCTTATTGTTCCCAGTTCTACAAAAAAACCACATTAGTGTCACATTAGTGTCACACCAAATTTCAGAGACTATATTTATTCACCTATGTACACGTCAGCACGCCCTTATGTTAATGAGCATAGTTTCCCATACAGTAGACCATATAACACCGCTCCACAGTCCCAGAAAAGAAACCAAAAACAGAAAAGGGGAAGGAGATACAAAAGGGATACTACAGGGATTTCACAAATTCTAATTGGTTTCCAGAGGCTTCTGGATCTAACCCTAGGGAGGTGTCCAGGACTGGACCCCCCACAACGTTTCCCTGCCCAGTACCACCAAAGACCCAGAACGGTCTCCTTCCGTAATGATGGTGGTAAGACTCTAAATTTTGTTCCACCCCGGGTTAAAGGGGGGGTGAAACACTCAGTTTCAGTCAATCTCATGTCAATCTTGAGTACCTATAGAGTAGTATTGCATCCTTCATATCTCCGAAAAGTCTTTAGTTTTATCATATTTATAAAAGAAATATAGGCTGTACCGAGTCTTTCCGGAAAAAACCGAGCGCCTGGAGGCGTATCGTGTGGGCGGAGCTAAAGAATGACAAGAGCGCAAAGCGGTGACGTCCTCAAGCGTGGAGAAACCGGAGAAACCCATCTATCTCAGCTAATACAGATAATGATCCACAATCAAATCTGAGGGAGAAATAAATTGAACAGGAGAAACGGCAACATCAGGACGTCCGTCTCTGTGGTATGTAAGTTACTGTATTTAATGGCCTCTCCACATTTCTGTGTGTTTACTCGCAGAGTATGAGGACAGGTTTTGCACGTCAGAATACTGTAACGTTATACAGAGAACAACAATGGAGTAACCGTTAGCGCATTTGAATGACGAAGCACGCGATCGTGTCGTTTACTGATGTTTACTCATGCGACGGTAGCCAATAGCAGAGACATTTGAAGCAGTTTAAGTTAACTCACCGTCGAAGCTTTATCGCTGGGACCGCTCCGTCAGAAACACACTTCTTTGGTATGATTTGGTAAAGTCCTGTGACAGCAGTGGCGTGTAAATCCATTTTGAGACGCAACTGAAACGATGTTGTCAAGCTTCCCGTCATTTCTGCGTTCAAATCGGTTCAAATGCAGCGCTGCCTTCCCGGAATGCTGTGCTGAAGAGTTGAAGTCGCTCGACGTCACCCATAGGAATAAAGTGGAGCGCGGCGCCGTTCACGGACGACTGGATCTGCATCTGAGAGACTGTTTACAGCGTGCTCTAGTCACGCGCGCGCGCACCCTACCGGGAGAAGAGCCCGTACGGCCCATACAAGGACCTTCCGCTCTTATTAACGTCAAATAGACCCATACTCGAAAAAAACTCGCCGAAACTTGTGAGAAACCGGAAGGAGTATTTTTGACACAGAAATACTCCATCAAACGTCCAACATTAGTTTTTGAAACTTTGTCTATGTTTAGGATGGGAATCCAAGTCTTTAACAGTGTAAAAAGCTCAGTATGCATGAAACAGCATTTCACCCCCCCTTTAACACTCCTCGTTATCCCACCAATAAGTGACAATACTCCCCACCTAGAAACACAAATGGGACAAAACAAGGGCGTCTTAAAGTAAAAAAACATGTGAAACAAATTTCAGATTTTACACCGGCACTACCACAATTAAAGAAAACCATTTAACTTTTCTATGAGCTCATCCGTCTAATACACTATCTAGAGAAGGTCACCACGAAGGTGGAGAATAATCTCCAGCTGTGTCGCAAAGTGAAGCGTGCGCACTTCGAAGGCCATGCACATTGAAGGCCACGCCTTCAAAGTGCACGAAGTTGCACTTTTGTCAGGGTTTCCAGGTCTGAATAACAAAACCCCTCCAATTGTCATTCAAAAGTATTGGAATCACAGCCAGAATGGGCCAAAATATCCCAAAAAGTGGGGCACGGGCGGTAGAAATATTGCTTAAGTAAAGACAGCTTAAGTAAAGACAACTTAACCTGTGGACTATAGGCTACAAACACCCCAAAGCAGCAGTAGCCTAAATGCTAACCCCATTCCAGACTTGACAACAATGAACCAAGCGTTGTTAATGGCCTAGCAGGTTGTGACAACTGACAGCGTACGTTCTTGAGGAGATTTTAAAAAGAGAAATGGAGCATATATATATATATATATTGCCTGTCTGCTTGATTGTTCCTGATCGATTGCTCCTTTCTGCCTGCTGCCTGCCTGCCTCAGCGTTTGTTGCTCTGTATAGCTGCGTTTAAATCTCTATTTGATATAGGTTCTTTGTTATCTACACTGCTAAATATAACTTACTCATCACCATATAGTGTTTAATATAGCCTATCAAGTTAAATTTGACATCACTAGCTTTTAATCTAAATCACTACCACGTGTTATCTTTTCGCTAGCCTGGTAGCTTTCCATCCCGGCATCCGGGTCTCTGGTTTTCTGAGTTCATTAGACAACTGTGGTGAGTTGGATTATTAAAAAGACTCCATCAGACAACTGTGGTAAGTTTTGGATTCATCAACAAATACGGTAAGCCATGTCTTCTTCACCTGTCATTGTTACTTGCACTGCATGCTACAGGTTTAGCATATCTATCTCCGTTGGCGAACAGGGCTTCACATGTGATAAATGTAAGGAATTAATCAGGCTGACAGAGAAGATTTCAGATTTAAAGACACGCATCCAAGCTTTAAAAGTGGGATGCGATGCCGGGCCAGGATTATCTAGTCATGTCCTTCGGGGCAGACTGGGTTTGCTGGTCCGGAGAAGGTTCATTCAAGGACCTTGCATTTTCGGCTGGTCTGTAGGGGGATTGAGAGGATTATGGTAGAATAGGGTTAGAGTACTTCTGGATTGAGGTACTATTGGAAGATACGGTGGTGGGTTGGTGATCAAGAGTGACCGATGGGAATGCGGGATGGGAGAGCGAATCAGGCCCAGACAGGTCCTAGGGAAATGTGCGACCCAGACAGGTCTAGCATTTCTTAGTTCGTCTCTGAATGGGGTTGTAAAGGGATAGTGAGGGGTAGGGGGATATAGGGTGTGGGATAGGGGAATGGGTAATTGCACCTGTTTTTTCTGTTACAGTACAAAGGGGATACGATAAGGCGGGATAATATGGACAAGAGTGCGGACCAGGAATTCAAGGCGGCGGTGCGGGGGATGTATAAGTTCTTTAAAGTGTTCCACCACTTGAGAGCGGTCCGGGGGGCGGAGGGGCAGCAGCCCCAGCCGGCCAGGATGGTCCGGATGGCAAGGAAATCTGGCCCAGGGGTTCAGGCCCGCGGTCCCTACCGTGAGGACCAATTGATTGGGTTTTGGTAATGCCAAGAACTGGCTTTACACAGGGGTAGACATACTAGTAGAACACTATGAGCATGCCCTGCAGGAGGCCAAGGGGGAACTAGCCATCCTCTCTAGGGTTAGGTGGGAGGAGGCCTGGGGTGTGGCGATTAGGTGGGCATACAGGGAGATTAAACATATCCATCCTGTCACAATCAGGCTCGCCAAGGAGGAGGTGAGGGGCATTCTAATGGGGCCCCGGGAAGAAGCCCAGGTGGTAGAGAGTAGGGAAGAGGTGCGGGCTGAACCCATGGAGGTGGAGCAGACCCCTCAGGCCCAGCAGGTTCAGGAGGGGGGCTCGGGGCCTAGGGTGCAGCAGGCCAGGGCGGTGGCAACAGGGCCGCCAGAGGCGACCGAGGGGGGTCGGTAAAGGGAAAGAGGGAGGAGCCGGGGAAAGGGGCTCCCCAGGGGCCGGTAACGCAGGGGGACCAGGAGCAGGAGTCCGAGTGGTCCCAACTGGGGGAGAGCCCACTGTGGTTCCTAGAAGAGGAAGAGGGGGTGCAGTCAGGGGTGGACAAGAGGGTTGGGCAGAAGCCCAAGAAATGAGTGGAAGGTGGGGAGGTAGCAAAAAATAGCCAAAGTAAAGCCTTTTCTGTGCCGCAGTGATCTGGAAAAGGCAATTCATGCTTTTATCAGCTCACGCATTGATTACTGTAACGCACTCTACATTGGCATCACACAGTCTTCACTCCATCGTCTCCAACTGGTACAGAATGCAGCTGCTCGTCTTCTAACCGGTACATCTAGACACAGCCATATTAGTCCAGTTCTCTGTTCCCTCCACTGGCTCCCGGTTCGGTACCGTGTTGATTTTAAAATTTTAATGTTTGCCTTTAAAGCTCTTAATGGCCTTGCGCCACCTTATTTATCAGAGATTTAAGTGTCCACCGTCCAAACAGAGCCCTCCGGTCGGCTGACCAGATGAGGCTAGTTGTTCCGAGGTCCCGGTGCAAGCAGTGGGGCGATCGTTCATTTGCTTTTGCTGCTCCTAAACTTTGGAACACTCTACCAGTAGACCTGCGTGTTCTTACAGACCTGGCCCTATTCAAGTCCAGGTTAAAAACGCATTTATTTAAACTGGCTTTTAACACACAGTAGCACTGTGGCACTTTGAATTTTATTTTTGAATTTTATTTTTGTATTTTGTGTAACTGTTCCTTTGGTTATTGCTTCATGTATTAATATATTATTTATTGTAGATGTTTTTCTGTTCTAAATGTAAAGCACCTTGGTCCTCCTTTTGGTTGTTGGAAGGTGCTATACAAATAAAGTTTGATTGATTGATTGATTGATTGAAAATAATAAAAAAGGAAAAAATACAAAAAACAAAAAAAATAAAAAATGATAAAATAAAAATAAAAACAAGGAGGAAAATGGAGTTGTGGATGGGACTATGATGATGGGATGAATATGGGACTGTTGTCCTGTGAAGTATACGAGGTTCTGAGTTCCTGAGTTCTAAAGTATAAAAATGAAAAAAAAACAATAGGTGTTAACCCAGATGGGTGATTCTGAAATTCCAAAGAATGAACCAAAGGTTGGATGGGGCCTAGTTAGGGCAGGATGGTTGAATTTCTAAACAGATCAAGGGAGATTAGTGAGAAATAACGAATCAAAAAAGAGGGGAGGAGCCGGGAGCAGGTTCCTAAAAATAGGGGTTACCGCGGATGAGATGATGGGCCCTAGATTAGGGACCTGGCTGATTGATTGTTCCTGATCGATTGCTCCTGTCTGTATGCCTGCTGCTGCTGCCTGCCTCAGTGTTTGTAGCTCTGTAGAGCTGTGTTTGAATCTCTATTTGATATTTTTTTTTTGTTTTTTACACTGCTAAATATAACTTACTCATCACCATATAGTGTTTAATATAGCCTATCAATTTAAATTTGACATTACTAGCTTTTAATCTAAATCACTACCACATGTTAGATTTTCGCTAGCCTGGTAGCTTTCCATCCCGGCATCCGGGTCTCCTGTTTTCTGAGTTCTTTAGACAACTGTGGTGAGTTGGATTATTAAAAAGACTCCATCAAACAACTGTGGTAAGTTTTGGATTCATCAACAAATACGGTAAGCCATGTCTTCTTCTCCTGTCATTGTCACTTGCACTGCATGCTACATGTTTAGCATATCTATCTCCGTTGGCGAATAGGGCTTCACATGTGATAAATGTAAGGAATTAATCAGGCTGACGGAGAAGATTTCAGATTTAGAGACACGCATCCAAGCTTTATGTGAGAGTAGTGAGAATGTAACAGTTTTAGATACTGCTTTGGATGCGGTGGGTTCACTAGCTTAGTGAACACTCATTGTTTGGTTCCGGTTGAGCCCGCGCAGCAGGGCTGGGTGACGATGAGAAAGCATAGTCGCGGATCAAAAAAACACTTTTTCCGTTCCGATTAGAACATCAAACAGGTTCTCCCCACTCAGTGACGCACCCACTGAGGATCCTGTTGAAAGGGCCCTAGTTATTGGCGATTCTATTACACGGAACGTGAAAATAGAGACACCAGCCACCATAGTCACATGTTTACCAGGAGCAAGAGCGCCTGACATCAAAGCAAATTTAAAAGTGCTGGCTAAAGCTAATCGTAAATTCTCTAAGATTATTATTCACGTTGGCACTAATGACGTTCGACTTCGCCAGTCGGAGATCACCAAAATTAACATTAAAGAGGTGTGTAAACTCGCAAGTACGATGTCAAAGGCCGTATTTTTCTCTGGTCCCCTCCCTGCTAAAAGGAGTGATGAAATAGTTAGCAGATTATCATCACTCAATGACTGGTTATCTAAGTGGTGTCTGCAAAATAAGATAGGGTTCATAGACAATTAAAAAAGTTTTTGGGGCAGACCTGACCTGTTGAAGATAGACGGCATTCATCCTTCCTGGGCTGGTGCTGCTCTTCTCTCTAGTAATTTGGCACATAGTCTTAAAGCTAAATCTTGACTCACTGGGGCCCAGGTCAGGAAGCAGACAAACTGGCTAAACCAACCGTCTGCCAGCTGTCTCACGTCACCAAAGTCAGCTAAATCCCAGCACATAGAGACTCTTTCACCTAGATATTATCATATAGAGACTGTGTCTGTTCCCCGAATTAGTAAATACAAAAAAACATCAAAACCATTCAACAGTAAAAATTGTATTGATGTCCAACAAATAAACAGATATAATCAGTGTTGTGCAAGTTACTTCCAAACTGTAATAAATTATAGATTACTTATTACTGCTATTTAAAAGTAATTCATTACATTACAATATTACTGTCTCAGAATTGTAATGCGTTACATTACTCCTGTATTACTTTTGAGTTACTTTCACCAAAATAACTTCAGAAGTAGCTCTTAACATTCTAAAATGTAGGCAGAGAGCATTTTACATCCAGCAGAAGGCGATATGATGGAGCATAAGTACATGGGCTATCCAGGCTAACAATAGAGAATTGGCAAAAAAGTGAATGCTCAAGACAATGCAAGAAATCATGACGATCCAACTCTGTTATATTACTTTAGAGGTAAAGTGATTATCTGGCAATATCTGGGAATAGTTTCTGTTCATAGACACAACAGAACTGTGTAAAGTAAGTTCTGACAATATGCGCATTTGTTCTTTTCTTATTGTTGCAACATAGTTGCGAGATAGTTATTTCGGTTTTAGAAAAAGGTTGTATTTGACTGCATTTGCATTTGACCAGCCTACGTTCTTGTCCTTATCTCTGATAAACTAAGCAATACGCATTCATCTCGCAAATGTACAGTAGGAATGAGACGGTGGGGACATTTTCCCACCGGTTAATCAAAGTGTGATGACATCACCGGTATCTGGGCTTTTAAATCACTAGTCTATTTAACCGAAAGGAACATGCGCACGCGCGCACTTTTTGCTTTAACACAGGCAGCGTTTGTCGCGCGCAGTTGTGTACAAAGTAGCCTACTCTATAATGGATAAGTTTGCATTTCTCTTTAATGTATTTGAAATGGCAATAAAGTAAAGATTTATCATGAAGCTAATTTTATTTTTTAAAAATCGTTTCACTTGTTTCTGATGTTTTTTTAAATTTCGTTTAGTGCGAGTTTTTGATAGAAGAAATGCCATCGCACTATATGTCCATGAAAAGCACACTGCTAAAAAGAGAAGCTTCAGGAAATTGTCTTGAAATATTGGATAGGCATCAAATTTACATGCATTACCCATCATAAACCTCTTAAAGATAATTCATAAATGACTGTAATAACTAAGAGGAAACGTCTTAATGATATATTGTAAGTTAAATGAGCAAATTATCTAAAACCGTTTTTTTTTTAAATGACAAAATAACGCACATCATAGTCTATCTACATGTCTATACTGTATGTGTGCTATATTAATGTGTATATTCTATTTACCTATCCATATTTAGTTGTTCGTTCGTGAGACAACGAAAGATTGTCAAAAACACTTTAAAATGACTTACCATCAGCACCAAGAGCCGCTCACCAAATTCCTCCCATGCTTTCTTTCACTTGCAAGTCTTTATAAAGTAAACTGTGTGGATGATAGAGAACTGTGAGCTTCTCAACCTCCACGAGGAGACGAGTGTTGTCCATTGCTGTCTGTCCAGGGGCACTAGTCTGAAGAACACTGCCTGTGACACCACCTGCTTTTGTTTATCGTTTCTGTTATGCCAGCATATAGTTATAATATATACATAATTTAATTCATATTTAATTTCAGCTAAACTGGCATACATTATTTAAAATTTTAGTTTTGTAGTTCAGGCAAAAACTTATGGCAGTGACTTTGTTTTTTGTGTAGAACTTTTTTTTCCACAGCGCCGGATGTCATATGGTGACTGAGAAACACACGGAACACTTCACTAAATTATTTCATGGTTAAATGTGTTATTTTTCATGTTAACCAGGTTAATTTTGATCAGAACAATGTACTGTGGCTTTAATTCATCGTGAGCAGTGCGTCAAAAATAGACCTGGCGCCGAAACGATGACGGCACTGCCGCTTCTGCTCTGCTCCTGCGGTGTGAATGCTCTCATCTGTTAACATGAGCGCCGAAAAAAATATGCGCTGCTTACGCGTGCAGTGTGAAGCCGGTGTAAGTTTGACACTGTGAAGCTGCTTTGACACAATCGTGATTGTAAAAGTGTAAAGTTGATTGATATATTTTATATATATATATATTTTATTTTTTATATATATATCAGAGTTTCCGCTAGAAAAAAATGGCTCCGGTCAAAGTGAGCGGCAGAGGTTTCGTTTTCCGGACATTTTGATGATATGCCGGTCAAAAACTCCTGAAAGCAGTTTATGTAACTTTAAAAAAAATGACATAATCAGGCCGTATATGCAACATGTTTATTAGCCTAACTTTCAAATAGACAGAAAAAAAACATGAACGTCCGATTGGCGTCAATCAACCAATTTTTTTAACTCATAGGCGTAATTTGCGGGTGGGACAGGGACATGTCCCCACCACTTTTTTAAAACATCTTGCTCATCTGCGGTTGAACCTAACTAATACAAACAAAACATCTCTGGTTAACTAGAAGAGTATCATTTCATTCGTTTGTTAAATAAGAGGCGATCAGGCGCTCGTTGCCGTTGTTATCAGTGGAGCAGATTTCTCTCGCGGCTCGTGCAGTCTCCACACAGACGAGCGCTTTAATCTAACGCTTAACACCGCTGCAGAGACTTTCTATTTGTTCCGGTCAGATCACGAAACAAAATGCACAAAAACTGTTCTTGCTCTTGATGTACAACCACTGATGATATTCGGTTTTGATGAGAGAAAAAATAGGCTACGAGGGCAGATTAGAAACGAGAACTTCTGACAAGTTTAACAGACTAGACCAGGGATTAAGCAAAGTGTGCAAATCTATGCCTTTATTCACGTGAAAAATCTTGGCACAACACTATTGTGTTTAGATGCAATAATTAAACGCAATTAATACATTTAATTATAAACTCAGTATGCCTCATTTAGTTGGTAACATTTAAATTGGCCACCGTGTGAAATGACAAAATCATATAATAGAATATAACAGTTAGTATACTGATTACTGTAAGCAGGTAAGCACTACAGCAGGGTATCTGCAGGTTTCACCAAGTAAAATTTAAGACTTTTTAAGACCATTATGATTAAAATTTAAGACCTATATGACGCAATAAAAAAACATGCATAGGAAATGCAGAATCACTCAATTACGGTACTTAAACTTATATTATTTAATTTATTTAAATTGAAAAAAGTATTTGCAAACTTAATATTCATAGCTCAATCCCACCAGGATTAGCGCATATATATATAAATTTGACCAAAATTAGTTTTTATTGTGGTGGTCACGTCCATAGATTTGCAAATATTTTTATTTTTTTATATAATTAGGATGCAACATTAACCATATTATTATGTTAAATGCACAATAGTCAAACCTGGCAATAAAACTGACAAAATGCATGAATCTTGTTTGTTTTTAGAAAAAAAAAAAAAAAAAAGGCTGGTTCAGTAGTGCACTATCTATCTTTAATAACATCATCGCTTGGGGTGGGAAATATGACCAACATCTTAAAGTAAACCACAGCAATAATTGCTTAATATAAGTAAAACGTTTTCAAGTAATTACGTAATCGGTCAGTAATAAAATATATACTTATAAACAAATGACAATAGGACAAATAAATACAACATAAAGATGCATATCTACAAAGAGGAACACCCACCCGTTTTTAGAAATGGGGCTTATTCAACTCCTTTAGACATTTAGATATGTGGGCAAATGCATTCGTCTCAGTGGATATATTGTTTTAGTGTGGCAGGGTCGCCGCTAGCTTAGCTTAATTAGTTTGCTTTTACTTTGAGAGCTTACTAATGCGCAGATCCAGTGCTTACTGACACGTCCCACACTTTTTAACTCAAATCAGGATATAGACATATGCATAATGTGTATATTTGATCGTTCAAGAGTAACGTTAGGCTAATGAGCATAGAAAAAACACATTCAATACACTCGCGCGAGCGCTGACAGGCAGCAAACACACACAGCCTGACATCGGAGTTTGGAGTTTACATCACTGTTATTAACTCTATTAGTGAAATCGGGTATATTAAACTTTTATTTGGTCATTAAGCAAGATGGTGAGAAAGATTCGCCTTCGCGATCGCGGAACTGCAAGAACCGTCAGACTCAGCAGAATAAAATCCGTTTTTGCGTCTGTGGGGTACGATCAGAAAGAGGCTCGTGCCAATAACACGAAAGCTGATTGGCTGCAATAGAAGTGGCATGCTTGCCTAATTTGTAGTTGTAATAGAGCGAACAATAGTTGGTCTAGCGAAAGAAAGAACTACAAACACCACGGAACAAACACACACACACATACACACGTGCTCGCGTGCTGCGGGAGGCGAGAGCGTTTCAATGAGGTAGCGTTACATGGACGTAGGAAAACTAAGACCTGTTTAACATTATTTAAGACCTAGAACGCAATGCTTCCGCGAATTTAAGACTTTTTAAGGCCTTATATTTTGATTTTGAAATTTAATACTTTTAAGACTTTTTAAGACTCCGCGGGGACCCTGTACAGGATGTTTTTGAAACCATTAGAGAAAACGACAAAATTACTTATTCACAAAATTACGTGTGTGAATAAGTGCTACCTTTTTAAAATGTGCTTGCACCCGATCATATTCAGTAGAAGGTAAACAAAAAAAATCCCTTAAACTTTCCCATCCCGCTCATGCCCATCGCCGTGATCATCTGTATCAAGCTGGTTGTTTACCGTGAGTTCTGAACACTGCACTATGTGCTTATTTAAATCTTTTCGTTTCTACTCATATTAGGCTATTCCTCATGTCTGTGAGGCGAGCCTGCCGAGTTTCAGTTTATTTGAGACGCGCTTCAGTTCATGAGCAATGAAAGCGATGGCTTCTGCGACCTAGTCTACTTATTTATTTCTTATTTATTAAATACATGCAATTAACCGAAGAAACCTTTATTAAAATTAAGAGACAATTTGTACAAAACGAAAGAAAGGCTTTTTACAAAACAAAACTTAATATTAAACTAAATATAACCACCAAAATCATTTCTGACCCACTTGCATCTTTGCACTTATAGCCTATCATAATCAGATGAAATCTAAAAATAATATTATAATATTTAAACATAAATATGAAGAAAAAAAACATTGTTTAATGGCTACAACAAGTAGTAAGCTACAGATGTATGTCATGTCTGAGCTGGATTTGAACGATCATCATTTTACCGGCGGGTTCATGAGCGCGCGCCTGCGGATTATTGAGCTGATCACACCGGCTCCGCTCCGCTAATTAGTCATTACAGACTCGTTCTCGATACTTACACGGGCAGGGCCGGTCTCTCGGGTGCATGGGCTTGGGTAGGGTTGGGCTTTATTTTTTTGAGCCGATCTACGCTCTAGTTCTGGTGAAAAATGTAGTGCTGTGCCGGCCCGTTGTCATAAATTGTTCTCGTGATGGAGCGGTAGTGGAGCGCTCTCAGAGCGAGTAAAAACCACAACGCTCCGACTTTTAAAAAAACGCTCCTCACTCCATTCAAAATCTCACCACTCCACTCCTCGCTCCGCTCACATAGCCTACTCTGCTCACATAGGCCTACTCTGGTTCGCAGGCTGTGGAGAATTGCAATCCTCCATAGCCACGGAGCGCTGTCATGACAGCGAGGGCATCACGTCACAGGCTTACGGTATCGATAAGAGGCAGTTTTAATCTGACAATTTGACCGAAAAGATTTCATTTTGTCGGACATTTAATTTTGTTCCCGGCCAATGTCTGGTAATTACCGGACAACGGAAACCCTGATATATATATATATATATATATATATATATATATATATATATATATAATATTTATTTATTGAGCTTTTTATTGGGTTTTGACATGCTTCAAAGCCTGCGACGATGGGAGACCGGACCAATGTAGCCTGTAGCCGGTTAAATGTTTTCAAATTGCAAATATTAGTTAACAGTTTATTTCTTATGTTAAATGTAACTGTTACAATAGATTTTAAACATTTATATATACGTCCAAGTCCAAGTCTAAGTAGGCCTACTTATTTTTATTCAACTCATCATCTCAGATGCATTGTCTACTTTTTATGACATGATGCCGTCGACCGATACAGCCCCGCAGAGCTGCGGACAGTGGAAATATGCCCTGCTCATCCCAGAAGATGATGTCCGGCTCAGGCCTTACCAGAGTCTCTATTGTGCATTATTCCCCATCCCGGTCCAGCTCCAGCTTCTCCCGCTCAGGCCTTACCAGAGTCTCTATTGGGCATTATTCCCCATCCCGTTCCAGCTCCAGCTTCTCCCGCTCAGGCCTTACCAGAGTCTCTAATGGGCATTATTCCCCATCCCGGTCCAGCTCCAGCTTCTCCCGCTCAGGCCTTACCAGAGTCTCTATTGGACATTATTCCCCATCCCGGTCCAGCTCCAGCTTCTCCCGCTCAGGCCTTACCAGAGTCTCTATTGTGCATTATTCCCCATCCCGGTCCAGCTCCAGCTTCTCCCGCTCAGGCCTTACCAGAGTCTCTAATGTGCATTATTCCCCATCCCGGTCCAGCTCCAGCTTCTCCCGCTCAGGCCTTACCAGAGTCTCTATTGTGCATTATTCCCCATCCCGGTCCAGCTCCAGCTTCTCCCGCTCAGGCCTTACCAGAGTCTCTATTGTGCATTATTCCCCATCCCGGTCCAGCTCCAGCTTCTCCCGCTCAGCGCAATGAAAGTGTAGAAAAGTGTTTTCTTCTGGTTTAGCTGATAATTTAAATTTCTGTTGTTTTGGATGTTAAACTTAAGTTATATTATTGGTCTATAAATAGGCTAGTTGTAAAAAGCCTACTTTATAAATAAATACCAATTTATTTTAATTTACACATTTTAAATTACATGACTAGAAAATATAAGTATTAACATAAATGTGTTTAATGAAGCTACAAATTATTACAGAAATAAACAATATAGGCTACAGAACAACACCTTCTCTTTAATTTAGCCTATGTTTGAAGTTAACGAAAATGAAAAATAGACAGCAGCTTCTTTGTTTAATTTACAAATAACTTGCATAAAAAAATAATAAGCTAATAATATAGCCTAGCCATTTAAATAGTTCTGTGTCGGCCACGCATTCAGCCTTTGGAGGATCGATCTTTCGGTGACCGTCATCAGTGCACATTTATTCATGCATTCATATAAAAAAACTTTAGTTTAGCATTTAAGTCAGCAGTTTTCGTTTATTTGCATTTTTTCTTATAATTCTGAGTAATTCACATTTGATTTAGCCTATTTTTCTGTGATATTTGTTTTAGTTACGGTGTTGACAGGAGCCTAGGCTATAAGAAAAATAAATGATTGCACGGACAATTCCTATCCCAAGTGTCTCTCTTTCTGTAAAGGACATTTAAAAGATAGATTCTGGAAACAAAATCTACATTTAGCTGGATCAGTCGGGTTGGAAATAAAATAATTTATAGCGGGTGAGCACGGAGTGAATTTTACGCGCGAGCGGAATGGTGTGGTGCGGAATAGCAGTAGTGGGACAAAAAAAACAGCCCTGCGCATATTTTTTGAAGGCTATTTAAAGAAAGTGTATGGAAAAAAAACAAAGAAACAGCGAAAAGTGTGATAATAGACTGATTCCTCTTCTTGAGAGAATGGTTGAGAAATAAATAGCATTTATGCAACTAAAAATTGGGAAATTAATGTTTATCTTAGTTGCTCAGGGCAGGGAACTGGGAACTGTGCGAATGCACAAAACGTTTTATTTACTTCAAGCGCTTGCGCTGTTGTGTTCAATAGTACCCAGGCTACACTTGAGTTACCAACCGCTACCGTCTTTAACTGGGAAATCTGATCAAATGTCGCGGGAATGCGGACCAGTCTAATCCTGTAGTCACCAGTGTGCTATGAATTCTGGGATAGGGAAGGCTGCGAAGTTTTGGGAAAGTCCCATCTGCTGTACCCTTCCTTTGCCTGAGAACCGAAGGGCGCATTTTGAAGTCGCTCATGAATTGCGGCAGCCTTCGTTGCCCCGCTGTGACGCAATCGCCCTTCAAATGTGGCCTTCAGAGGTGCAGCTTTCACATTGGGACAGCCTTCGTAGTGCCGCTGAGACGCAATCGCACTTCAAATGTGGCCTTCAGAGGTGCAGCTTTCACATTGGGACAGCCTTCGTAGTGCCGCTGTGACGCAATCGCCCTTCAAATGTGGCCTTCAGAGGTGCAGCTTTCACATTGGGACAGCCTTCGTAGTGCCGCTGTGATGTAATCACACTTCAAATGTGACCTTCGAAGTGCACGCACTTCACTTTGGGACACAGCTCACCTGTCACTTTCTCCGATCTGACGGACCTCCTCATTGAGACGGTGAGACCAGCGTTTACCAATGAACGTGTGGCACAACTGTTACAGGGAAATGCAAAAAAACTGGAGCTACACCACACAGTTAATTCTGGAACAGCATTACGAATCCACCATCGAATTAACTTTAGAAAAAATCTGCACCCAGACCAACAGAGATGACTGGCCCGAAGCCTTTGAAGTGGCCTCACATTGGGCGAATAGAAATTACAGAGGCAGAGTTAGCGCTGAAGCCATTGAGCAGGCGGAGGCTCTCATCACAGCGGATCTTCCATCTAACAGTGACACTTCGACACAGAATGTCGGAGCAGAGCCTCCAGCGAGTGAATCTCCTCGCACTTACACCACGGTGGTTGCTTTCCACCACTAGAGCTCTTCTACAGACTTAACCGCAATCATCAGGCCGGCCCTCCGTTGGTATCAACCCTGTAAAACAGATTGTCAGCCACCAAAATGTGTCAATACAAAACTCTCCTACACTCTGCCCCCAACAACGCACTGTCACACCCCCTCCAGCCAGAGGGGACTGGTCTTTTGAGGATGAAGCTCCTCCTCAGGACTTCCACGAAGCCCTTCAGTCTATACAGGCTGTGGCTCTGGAACCTATAGAGCAGAGAAAAAAGACACATAAGAGCCGTCACCTATCACGAGTGGCGGAAAACTCTTTCACTGTCTCGTTGCCTCAGAGCCGTCACGACTCTGCAGAGCCATCACGAAAAACCTGTGATGGAACTCTCTGTTGGGACTTCCCCACTTCGGGAAGTGGACCCACAGGTTAACAATATGGCGTCCACTCCACGAGGTGAAGAGGCTTTACCGGAGTCTGATGGCTTCTCACCCAACCCAAAACACCCTTGTTCCTTAAAGAACTCGAACCTCTGGCAGACCCAAACCCAAAGCGGGTTGAGCACAGTGAATCTTGTGCTTTAAAACAGACATCATTGATCGATCTAGACATAGCTGAGTCGCCACCAGCTCAACAAACAGTGCTGTCTCCAGTGACTACGATGGCATTACAGACCGTGACATTACACGCGTCTACCGACAGTCCGCCTTCTAGCTCCCTGAACCGCCCGCTGTCACATTAGCACAAACAGAACATTTATAGATTGGAGCTTGACGATTAAAAAGATTGTCATAATTGATGACTTTAACCTGTCTAGGATCTCCAGATTGATTGCTTCCCAGTGGCAAAATTCCAACACGCCAGCAATCTGCTGGAAAAGGCCACAGTATCTGTGGTCCCAGATCATATCATCCTGTCCTTTGGGATCAACAACCGAAAACAGAAACACAAATTGAGAGCCATCGCAGAAAATAAAAAAAGCCTACCAAACGGCGAGAAAGATCTTACCACACACAGCTGTAATCATGCCATTGATTAACTGCTGCAGAGCACTACCGCTAGCCGAACGGGAAATGATCGAACATATAAATCACTTTATCGGCAAAAACATGAACTCCATCCCCCTTCTGGCGGCAACACATTTTCGGGTGGAGAATGATGGTGTGCATTGGAGGCCGGCCACGGCAAAGACACTTTTCACCCATTGGATGGAACATTTAAACTTTTAACACTCAACAACCCAAAACGTGGTTCTAAAAAACTCATTGTGAATTTATCAAAGTCCCATACCTTAACAAAAGACTAAACCTCCATCTTTGAGAAGGGCCTTTCTTTCATTCCCACCCCTCCCAAATGCCTAAAAAAAAGAATTGTTAGCGGATATACAATCTTATCATCGCAGACTGAAGCTCGAAACATATTTTGAGGGCAAAAAAGAACCCTAAAGTTAAAATGCCTTTCACCCGCCCATCTGGTTGGGAGCCCCCGCTGACCAGCCTGCCTAAAGAAATCGGCAAAGTCATCAAGGCTGATAATTATGCCTTTAAAAGCCTCCATTGGTGTATCGGCAGAACCCCCAACCTCACCAGCGGGGAAAAGAAAGCCCTCAAAGAGCTACGCGAGAACACTAATATTATTAATAACTAAAGTTATTAAACCCGCTGATAAAGGTAACGCTACGGTCATACTAGATAGAGCACATTATATAGGGGAGGGCCTTAGACAGCTGGCAGTAATTGATCATTATCGTCCACTAGAGGGTCCAGTCTACCCAGAAACTGCAAAGGAAGTAAAAAGAATTTTAGAAGACATGGTGCAAAAGAAAATCATAAACAATAAACAAAAGAAATATCTGATGGGTGAGGGACCCACCCAGACCTAGAATTTTCTACCCATTGCCAAAAATCCATAAAGAACCGGAAAAGTGGAGCGTGCCTTTTGTAGTTCCACCCGACCAGCCAATAGTATCGGATTGTAATAGCGAGACGTACTGCACCGCACAATACATTGAAAACTTCCTTAACCCTCTCTCGACGTACGATTTTATTTCCAAGATCAGCAAACTTAAAATTCCATCAAACTCCTTTTTGTTTAGAAAATATGCCTAATGGCAGATCAAAATTTTATGGAAAAATACCCTGACCCCCATAGACCAGATGAATATCTCCAAAAATTATTGGAGATAATCTTAACGAAAAATGACTTTGAATTTGACTCCAAATTTTTCTTACAAGTTAAGGGAACGGCCATGGGGAAAAGGTTTGCGCCATCGTACGCCAACATTTTCATGGCGGATTGGGAGCAAACGGCCCTCGCGTCCTTCGCCTTGAAACCGTTTGCATACTTCCGCTTTCTGGATGACATCTGGGGAGTTTGGACCCACTCTATGGAGGATTTCCTCGCTTTTCTCCCATCTCAACGCACACCAGGAGTCTATCACAGTAAAATACAGTATAGACAAGGTCAGAGGTCAACTTCTTAGACAAGTAGATTCACAGAAACGGGTCATCTTGACTTTAAGGTCTACTTTAAAGAGACCGAAACACATTCTTTGCTGCACAGAGATAGATTCCACCCAAAACATACCTTCAGGGGAATCATTAAAATCACAACTGTTGAGGTTTAAAAGAATCTGCTCACAACCCAGCTCATTTCAGGAAGCCACACGGACCCCGTTCCAAGCACTTAGGTGCCACGGTTACGGGAGATCCTTCCTGAAAAAAATATTAAAGAATTTTGATGAGCCAAAGAAACAACAGAGAGAAGAGGCACAGAATAGACACAAGATCATCCCTCTAACGACACTCTATTCTAGCCAGTGTGTTTCTCTTAATTTGGCCATTAAAGAAAACTTTCTTAAATTCTTAGGACCAGGGCCAGCGCTACCTATAGGCGGAGAAGGCAGTTGCCTAGGGCCTCGGGCTTGGAGGCGGGGCCTCCAAATCATATGCTTGTCCACCAATCAAGAGCAGCAAAATACTAGGCTGTTTGTCCATTGGATATAACAATTGTCATACACCTGTAGTAAAACCAATTAATATCCCCGTTTAAACCTGAGTCACGCCCACCCTCTGAATATTTGAATGAAGAGATTACATACCGGTTTTATGAATGAGATACAACTTTACTACGCATCTGATGACGCCAAAACAAACGCATCCTTCAGGGGCTGCTAAGCGTATGGCTAAACAGGCACGCAAAAAAAGTGCAGCTCGTCATGCAGGTCTATTTATTTTGGAGTGATTGTAATGTATTGTAAAAAAAGAAAGAAAAAAAAAAGAAAAGAAAGAAACTGAGCCTGACGATCAGCGTCGTTTTACATTTGACGGTTATTCTGAGTTCAAAAGAGCGCGATCACCGTTGATGGACAATTCGCTTCTGACACTTTGAATCTTGAGCGTACAATGCAGAATTTTGTTAGAAAATAGATACGTTACGAACCGTCCGAAAGAATCTGTTCGCTGAAATGAATCGTAATTCCAGTCACTTTTTTACTGAGGCGAATTCATGATGAACTGTTGATCTGAATCTTACAAAGGAGTCGGTTCTCCTCGATGGAAACGACTACAACTTGGAATCAAATCTTGACTCCTTACACCTCTAAATCAAGCGTAATTACCTCCTTTCCTTTGGAATCGATTTCCAGCCCTAGTCAGGCGCTGACTGTCAAAATACAAGTTAAAGAAACGGTAAATAAGTTTGTCAGTCAAAGAGCAAGCGCACTATACTAGAGCAAAGTTTATTATGTTTCAAAACAGCTACCTCAAGTGTCTGTATATCTTCTAAAACGCAGGTGTTTAGCCTACATTTACTGCTCGATCATATAGCCTACACCTACTTATTATTTTTTTCCGTTTTCCAATCATAAATAGGCCTACTGTTGCCATATTTATTGAAAACAATTTTAAGCATATGAACAAGCACACCCAATTACAATTGAAGAAACGAACTAGACTTTTTATTTAGTAGTTTATTTCTATCAATTCCACTAGCAGCTGATTTGTGTATATTCATACTAAATGTATTCCTCTACAAAACATATGACATATTTTGTCTATCAAAAACAAAACTGTTCATTATCCCAAATAAGGGGTTAGTGTGTTACTATAAAGAAATTACTGAACAAATTACTGAAAAAAATTAGCAAAAATTGTGGAGATGGAGGGGAGGAGGGAGTGGCAGGGGGGCCTCCAACATACATTTTGCCTAGGGCCTCCAAATGTCTAGAACCGGCCCTGCTTAGGACCTAAGAAGTTCCTCCAGCACCACAGGCCAATTGCGGCTTATAAACATAACACTAATCTAGAGGACATACTGGTCCAGAGCAAATTGAACAGAGTCGTGTTGATCGCTGTAAATACTTTGTGCAAACCAGATGGGTAATGAGCAGATTGAATAAAAAGATTTTCAAGATCCCTGTACCTCTGACTCACGAAACATCTAACTGTATTTACCTGGTCTTCTGTCCGAGATGCAGGAAGCAATACATCGGCCAGACAAAAAACGAAATCCGTGTCCGGGCCTACCAACATGCACACAACATTATGCATGGCATTGATAAGCGGCGATACCTCGTCCAGCACTTCCTGGCCCATTGATTGTCTTCATTTAAAGTCACCGCAGTCCAATCTGATCCAGCGTGGTCCATGAATGAGACTCAGGGCAGAAAGTACCTGGATTAAGCGTTTGGACACGGTGCACCCGAGAGGCCTTAACAAGGCCTAGATTAATGATGTTTTCCTTCTCTTTACTTACCGTCTTTGATCAGTAGGTTGATATGGCCACACCCATATCACCCTTAACCCTACCCAGATACCCCTGGCAAATATATTTATATAGATATACCCACATCACCCCTAAAACCTACCCAGATACCCATGGTCATATCATCAGTGGTTATATAGCACTCCCATTATGCTCGATGCTTGAATTTTGAAAACTTACCACGACAGAGGTGAGGGGTTGCATAGAGGAGGTTGGCCAGTTGGGCTTTGTTGGGTACACTCAAGCAGTTTTGATGGTGGAATGTTGGGTGGACAGCATTGATATTTGGAGAAGTGAAATAGTACAGAAGAAGATTGGCAGGCAGAGAACATAGGATTGTGGAGGTAGGCAAGGCAAGGCAAGTTTATTTGTATAGCACATTTCATACCCAATAGCAATTCAAAGTACTTTACATAGAAATTTATTAAAACAGTGGTAACAAATGCATGAGAAAAAAGAATACCAAATGGAGGAATAAAAAATGTAAAACAAGCATAGTTAAAACAGTTGTAAAGATAATAATAATAAAATAATTATAATAAAAAAATAAGATGGTCAGATCCACAATAATGGTCTGATATAAAAATAAAACATTCTTCAGTTTACAGCCTACATACATGTACCATCTTAATTAGAACACCTCTCCTTCATTTCTTTCTCAAACACGTTCATTACATCCATTTTAATCACTGTTCCCTGATTTTTACTCAGGAACCTTCTTGTTATAAACCCATTCTCACTCATCATACCCTCCACAGATTTACACATACTCAAACCTTATTGTCAAACTTACTATTTCCATCAAACCCAGTTTTCACTCATCATATTTAACTCAAAAGAACATATAAAATAACAATAACCAAAGATAAGAACAAAGTTAAACTAAAACAATTATAAAAAGAATAAAGAGATAAGGTAGGACATTATGTTGTCGGTGATGGTTTGATTCCTAGAGAGAAGGGCTGGTAGAAGAATTGTTGGGGCCTGCCCTTTGTCCCGGGACAGGTTTCTTGGTTTAAGTCAGTAGAAAGCTTTTCTCTGACAAAGGGCCCTAGATGGTAGACGTTTCTCGCGGGCCTTTTCCGGGCAGCTTGGAGACCTTGCGGTGTTAACGAAGGGCTGCTTGGGGAAGGCGGTAAGTATCCAGCCCCCCTGGGTCCACTTGGACAGCACGCAGGGAAAGTGGCCTGGGGCTAACAGGCCTTAATTGGAGCCCAATTTTCTATGGGTGATTAGCACCACTCGCGCACCAGTACATTTTGCATCAACATGCCTGCACACTGATTGGCAAATTTCTTAAAAAAAGGTTTGGCTCAGGGTGGGTTGTAGAAGACTTGTAGAAAAAGGGAAAGTATGGTTTTTTTCTACCGAAACGCAACCATGGTTTGTGCCGATTCGGTCTACTAAGATTTAGTGATTGCCAAAAGACACTGGTCTTGGACTGATCATCCAAGACGGGCCGCCAGAGAAGAGGGTGTCTAGTTGGTAAGGCGCCAAAACACCTGATGATTCTCTGGAACAATACTGATGACAAGTGTCTTGAATATTTCCCTCACCAATACAGTTGGGGGTCTAGGAGGGTGGATGATTAATTTAGGGGGTAGGTTTTTACATTAGAAGTGAGGGTATTGGTTTGGGGAGACTAGGAGCTGATCTGTAATTGTCTAAAACACTTTTGTTGTACTTGTAGAGGGGATAAGGTAGGATTAGAAGGCTCTTGGATTAGAGCACCTTTGAAAATCAGAATTCACTGATGGGAATGCGATCCCGTGCCAGGATTATCCGGTTATGACTTTCGGGTCGGGCCGGGTTCGCTGGTTCGGACTAGGTTCATTCAAGGGCCTCGCATTTCGGATTAGGTTGAGAGGTTAGGTTGAAATTTTGTAATGATTTGTTCTGGCCGGGGTTTTTGTTTTCTGGGGGGGCAGAGGCTCCCTCCGGCATGCGGGATGGGAGAGCGAATCAGGCCCAGACAGGCCCTAGGGAAATGTACGACCCAGACAGGTCTAGCATTTCTTGGTTCGTCTCTAAATGGGGTGATAGGGGGTTAGTTAGGGGTCAAGAGTGGAGGTCATAGGGCGTCATGGTAGTGGTGGGCTGTGGGTAGGGGTGGGTTAGGGAAGTGGGGGGTCAGGGGGTGGCAGGGACTGGGCAGTGGACAGGTGTATTGGTAATGCTAGCTGTTTTTTCTTTCCTTGTGCAGAGACAACAGTGTGGAAGTTGAGGAAACGGATAAGGGATGGCGGATACGGCTGATCAGGAGTTCAAGACAGCAGTGAGGGGGCTGTTTAAGTTCATCAAAATTTTCCTCCACCTCAGAGCAGTTCGGGGGGCAGAGGGGCAGCAGCCGCAACCGGCCAGGCTGGTCAGGATGGCCAGACAGCTGGCCCTAGGTATTAGGCCAGCGCTGCCAACCAGTAGGACTGGAGCGCAAACTTTTCGCCAAACTTTGAAACAGCACTGAATAACCTGTGACAAGTATCTACCATCCCTGTTGGCTATACTATTTTGAAACTTATTGTTTCTTTAAGGAACAATAAAAATATACAAAATAATCATAGGAGGAAATCAAATTTGGTACAGATAGTGAGAAAGGATTTTAATAGCACATGTACAGCTCGTTTGCTAAATGAAAGAAGATTAAAAATGGCCCTTTTTTAATGTAAGATCAATCTCAGGGAAAACATGAATTCTCTCATTTATGATATTTTATTTGAAAAAAAAAAAGACAGGATTCATGTTTCTTACGGAAACATGGCCTGATCACAATGGGGCTGAATCTCTTATTGAGGCATGCCCGCCAGATTACACGTTCTTGCAAAAGGTTTGCTGTGGCAAGAGGAATGGCGGAGTAGCCGCTATATTTTTGCAGTCACTAGCCAGTAAAGAGATTATTTTTGATTTCACTACTTTTGAGCATTTAGCAATAGAAATAATAGAAATTAAATGTTTAGTTATTATAATATATTGACCTCCTAAGCAAAACCCATGTTTCATATCGGAGGTCTCTGAACTTTTAGCTCTTTGCATTACCAACTATGATAAAATCCTGATTGTGGGTGATTTTAATATTCATGTAGACAACAAATCTGATCGTAAATCAGTTGAGTTTTTAAATTCAATTAATTTTACACATGTCAATGGACCCACGCATAAAGGACATACACTTGACCTCATAATTTCACATGGCATTAATGTCACTCTAAATGAAAATAATGATTTAACAATCTCAGATCATTTTTGGTTATTTTTTGATTATGAAATTTATACACTTCATCCAAAAGAAAAAAATTATTAGAAAGCGTTATTTTAATACGTTGACCCTGAGTCTTTTATTAATGAGATTCAAGAAATGCATTTAATTGTGAGTGAAAGGCATACTGTACATAATAAGGTTAATAGTTTTAATACCTCTTTAAGGACAACTCTTGATAAAGTGGCTCCAGAGAAAACTAAAAAAATATATAGCTGCAAGCAGCAATTGCGGGGCAAGCCAAAGATGCGGCAGTAGCGCAATGCAGAGCCAGAAGGACAAAAATGTCAGAAATAGAATGTACTTGAGTAATTCAGAAGTATAGTTGTGATGAACAGAAGTTCAGATGAACAAAATTAACAAAAACAAACTTATTTCTAATCCAAGAGTAAAAAAGATAAGTATAACACTTACTCTAATAATAAAGGAATCGAAATAACAATGCACAAAATTTATAAAATTGCCCTCCACAGGATTTGAACCCTGTATCTCTGGGTCCAGAGGCTGTCGCTCATCTTGTTGCGCCACTGGGGAGGCACTCTTTTACAAACCTGTCAAAGTTCCTTAGATCAACTGGTAATCAACACAAACATAAGATTTTACATTTAAATGCACTACACGCTATATTTAACAGATCATTCTCAATGCCTGGATCAGATGCAACTTCTGCATCACGTCCTGCCACAGTACCTCTTGCGGTCTGGGCATGTGTCACACTGTAGTGATGGGAAGTTTGGTTCTTTTCCGCGAACCGGTTCTTTCGGACAGTTCGTTTCAATGATCCGGTTAAAAAAACCGGAACACCGGTTCTTTTACGTCTTCACATAATGACGTCATTTCTATCATCCCGGCGGATGAAAATACATTCAAACACATCCATATAAAGTATTTGTAATCAAAACTTAGTATAGTAATAATTATTATTGACATCATCATCATCTTGGATACATTTTTTCATTTATGTTTTGCAACAACAATAAATACAGTTCACCAAATCGAACTGAATCGATTACAGCATCTACTTCAAGATATTAGTTTTATTTCTAGTTTGAGAGACTGTCACTGTCGTGCAAACACTGATGTTTTACACGGATTAAATAAACATACATTGACATTATAGGCCTACTTACACAAATCCTCAGTGTTCACCCGGGCTCATGTATTATCAGCATCAGATGTCCCAGTCCGAGAGAAACAGTTCGGTTACGACGCTCTCACGCATGGTCAGTATCTCAGCTCACCGGTTCTCAGAATCGAACATGTCCGAAAGATCGAACGTGTCTGATAGAAACGGTTCTCGATTCTGTACTGGTGATCCGAAAGATCGAATGCGTCCGATAGAAACGGTTCTCGATTCTGTACTGGTGATCCGAGAGATCGAACGCGTCCGATAGAAACGGTTCTCGATTCTGTACTGGTGATCCGAAAGATCGAACGTGTCCGATAGTAACGGTTCTCGATTTTGTACTGGTGATCCGAAAGATCGAACGCGTCCGATAGAAACGGTTCTCGATTCTGTACCGGTGATCCGAAAGATCGAACGCGTCCGATAGAAACGGTTCTCGATTCTGTACCGGTGATCCGAAAGATCGAACGTGTCCGATAGAAACGGTTCTCGATTCTGTACCGGTGATCCGAAAGATCGAACGCGTCCGATAGAAACGGTTCTCGATTCTGTACCGGTGATCCGGAAGATCGAACATGTCCGATAGAAACGGTTCTCGATTCTGTACTGGTGATCCGAAAGATCGAACGTGTCCGATAGAAATGGTTCTCGATTCTGTACTGGTGATCCGAAAGATCGAATGCGTCCGATAGAAACGGTTCTCGATTCTGTACTGGTGATCCGAAAGATCGAACGCGTCCGATAGAAACGGTTCCCGATTCTGTACTGGTGATCCGAAAGATCGAACGCGTCCGATAGAAACGGTTCTCGATTCTGTACTGGTGATCCGAAAGATCGAACGCGTCCGATAGAAACGGTTCTCGATTCTGTACTGGTGATCCGAAAGATCGAACGCGTCCGATAGAAACGGTTCTCGATTTTGTACCGGTGATCCGAAAGATCGAACGCGTCCGATAGAAACGGTTCTCGATTCTGTACTGGTGATCCGAAAGATCGAACGCGTCCGATAGAAACGGTTCTCGATTCTGTACTGGTGATCCGAAAGATCGAACGCGTCCGATAGAAACGGTTCTCGATTTTGTACCGGTGATCCGAAAGATCGAACGCGTCCGATAGAAACGGTTCTCGATTCTGTACTGGTGATCCGAAAGATCGAACGCGTCCGATAGAAACGGTTCTCGATTCTGTACCGGTGATCCGAAAGATCGAACGCGTCCGATAGAAACGGTTCTCGATTCTGTACCGGTGATCCGAAAGATCGAACGCGTCCGATAGAAACGGTTCTCGATTCTGTACCGGTGATCCGAAAGATCGAACGCGTCCGATAGAAACGGTTCTCGATTCTGTACCGGTGATCCGAAAGATCGAACGCGTCCGATAGAAACGGTTCTCGATTCTGTACCGGTGATCCGAAAGATCGAACGCGTCCGATAGAAACGGTTCTCGATTCTGTACCGGTGATCCGAAAGATCGAACGCGTCCGATAGAAACGGTTCTCGATTCTGTACCGGTGATCCGAAAGATCGAACGCGTCCGATAGAAACGGTTCTCCATTCTGTACCGGTGATCCGAAAGATCGAACGCGTCCGATAGAAACGGTTCTCGATTCTGTACTGGTGATCCGAAAGATCGAACGCGTCCGATAGAAACGGTTCTCCATTCTGTACTGGTGATCCGAAAGATCGAACGCGTCCGATAGAAACGGTTCTCGATTCTGTACTGGTGATCCGAAAGATCAAACGCGTCCGATAGAAACGGTTCTCGATTCTGTACTGGTGATCCGAAAGATCGAACGCGTCCGATAGAAACGGTTCTCGATTCTGTACTGGTGATCCGTTGCAATCGGTCGATCTGACACAAGAACCGCTGTATCTGTGTGTGTGTGTGTGTGTGTGTGCTGAGCACAGGGTGCTGAGCTGCGAACTGCTGCAAGCTGAATAGTCTATATCAAACCTACTGTTTTGATTACATGTATTTAAAAATTTCTATCGACTTAGAAATTAAATAAGGTAAAAGCTGTTCCTGAAAATATCCTGCATTATTGATAAAAAAACAAAATTAACTGTTCACCGTGAAATTCTCTTGATTACCATATCTCAGGATATGCAAAAACAGTGCGCACTGAATGCAAAACTCAAAACATTAGTGAAAATACAAATATCCTATAGGTCGTCTTTTAAACAACAAGCAATATAATGGGCAAGATCCGCACTCTGTAAATATGTGTGAAGATTTCACTACATTTTTTAATAATGCAAATTAGATCTACTATTGATCATACTGATAACTTTGCTGTGGATGGATTGGGAAAATATCCACACCATAAAATAGAAGTGTTCAAAACAGTTAATGAAGAGAATCTCCTGCAAATAGTTTCTCAATTTAATTCTTCCTCCAGCTATCTTGACCCTATACCAACAGTATTTTTGTAAGAGGTGTCACACTGTTTGATTGTCTATGTCCTTGATATAATTAATTGTTCACTAAAGACAGGGATTTTTCCTAATGCTTTTAAAACTGCTGTCGTGAAGCCACTTCTAAAGAAAATAAACCTGGATTGTTCTCTTCTTCAAAACTACAGGCCCATTTTTAACATACTATTTTTAAGGTTTTAGAAAAAGTTGTATCGCAACAGCACAATCAAATTTTAGATGAATAAAATATTCAGGAAAAATATCAGTCAGGTTTCAGACAAGTAGTGATGTTACGCCTGATACCGCGGCTTCGAAGCGTGTGTCGAGAACGTCAGGCACCTCTCATCGGAGCTCCGTATCGAGGCTTGTTTTGTTTTAGTGACGTGACGTCACTGATGACGTTCGAAGCCTCGTTTGAGTGCAGCGCTTCGAGAAAGGGTTCACTTTTGGAGGGATGCTTCGACTATATGACGTGTCAAACTACACAAGCACTACCACTGCCCTCTCTCAAGTCCACCCAATCTAAAGAACTCCATTTCCCTCTGTTAAACAAAAGTACTTCCCAGTTACAAAATTATGAAACACTAAGCATAAATACATGAATGATTATATATATATATATATATATTAGTGCTGCAACGACGCGTCGACGTCATCGATGACGTCGACTACGGAAATACGTCGACGTTCGTGAAATGCGTCGACGCGTCGTGTCAGAAGTTCATCTCGCGTAATGTTGGCTTCTGCTCCTGGTTCTATCACAAAAACCTAGACCGTGAATATTGAAAGTATGGGAATACTTTAAGCAGAGGCCAAACAGTGTTTCCCACACATAGACTAATTTGTGGCGGACTGCCACATAATCAATAACGGCCACCACATTCGTCATTCATTCATTTTTACGCTATTTAAAAGACGCACGCATATTCGTTTAGCTGCATTTCCTTAAGTTCTCTCTCCGCCCTTTTGCGCGTCTCTTACTCACTCACACACACACACACACACGCGTTGCATTCGACCGTAAAACAAGTTTTATTGCATTTTGGCGCATTTAGTATGACATAGCTTTTAAAACCAGAGCAGTTGAATAACAGAGTTGCGACACGCCTTCATCACGCGGCAGCGCGCGGTCACGGCGCTCATATAATTCTAAACAAACCAGCGCGGTGTCAATCAATACAGACCAGTGTTTCCCAACCGGGATCCCGAGCAAAAGATGCCGGGACGCACTTACACTTCGGTTCATCTCGCATCTGATGACGCATCTTTAATATGGGTTGTAACTTGAAAATAATGCTGTATGTATGTTTCTGTCGATGGATACACGTGCTGATTCCTCAGGTATGCACTACAACAACAGCGATAATAAAAGAAAAACGTGGGCAAAACGGTCTCTCTTTGTAAACTTTATAAAAACGCATGCGAGTGCTGCTGTACGTCCGAATATGAGCAGTCATTTTCACCGTCATCACCCCCGTGTAGCCAGGAGACTCGAATGAGAAGATCTGTCTCTGCACTCGTCCCAAAGCGCGCAAATATTGAGTTATCTTTCAAATCCCGTGCTTAAACGGACAAACTCACAAAAAGTATGTCAAAATGTCATAGCCTACTCTATGCCTTAAGTGAACTTTATACAGAAAATACGACGACTATCCGTGGGTCTTAAAGGGGCAGTAGCATTCACTGCTGTCTAATGTCAAACAAAAGATAAAGACATCACTCACTGCTCCTGACTGAATAGCTTTTGTAAGTTTAATAAGGATTATTATTATTTTTAATTTTAAACAGTTAAATGTGTGGTTATTTTACTTTTGATTACTTCATTCCATTTCTCTACCTAAAAACTAATGTTGGACCTACCTGAAAAGCATTGTTTATTTTATTCTCATCTTTGCTCAATAGTATTTATTTGTGCTGCTGCTTCTATTTAAGTTATCTGTTCTTATTTTCTTTATTTTCATTTGACAGTAGTCCTTTTTCCCCTGAACATAGCAAATACCGAACTGTACTGAAACGTGAACCTAAAACCGCGATACAAAGCGAACTGTGAGCAGTCTGTACTGTTACACCTCTAGCGTAACTTATGTGAGGGGGTGCCACAGAATTTTGAAAAATTTCAAAGGGTAAAAAAATAAATCGTTAGATTAGTCGACTAATCGGAAAAATAATCGTTAGATTAGTCGACAGAAAAAATAATCGTTAGTTGCAGCTCTAATATATATATATATATATATATATATATATATATATATATATATATATATATATATATATATATATGTCGTCTGAAGCAAATAAAAAGTGGGTGGGTGGGTAATTTATTTTTTACTACCGTTTAACGTTTGACGCCATATTTACATTAAATACAAATATACTGCCGTTTACTAAACGACTGATTGGAGCAGACAAAATTACGGAAATCACCAAGTGTTTAACCGTGACTATAGTGTAGCGGTAAAATGCATGACTTAAAGATCTGACGCAATCAATCAGGGGTTCTGATCCGCCTGTAGCCACACTTGTTCTACTCCCTTTTCACATCACATATCAGATCGGAAAGGCATTTATTTTTAATAAAAACTGAGAAAATATTAGAAAAGTGGAAATAAAGTGTCTAACATGTGTTTAATAATAAGTGTTTTTTTTTTTTGGTTAGGGGTAGTTAAACAGACGTACTGAATTAGAGACGATAAAAGTGAGTGGTCCAACATCGTTGGTCGTAAAAAGTGGGTAGGTCTTTTTATATATATATATATAATCAATTTTTGCATTGACCAGCAGGTGTCTAGTGTGCATTCAAAGCCTCAGGAAATGAACCACTTTTCAACACATCAGGCTGGAAAGCTTCATTTCGCCACCACTACAGACAAGGTCATAATACTGAAACATCATTACTAGAGCTAGTACATGATCTGAGATTAAATATAGATAAAGGTAAAATTATTTAACATAAGTCAGAAACAAGTGTTTTTAGCTGGTTTGACAGCTGCCGAGACATTAGTACACGTCGCAATGAGTGACTGAGCAACCAGGGTATAAGTGGCCTGTGTGATGTGGAACAGGTGTGTGGTAATCAGTCCCAGAATGTGGGTGCATGGGAATTGTAGTCCGAATGAAACTAGTACTCCGGAGAGTGAGACCTCCGGTGGCCGCTGGTGGAAACCTCACCGGCGTTTGTGACAGTTGTCTTCGTAATTTTTGTGTGTAAAACATATCAAACAACAATAAAAAATGGATAAAAAAGACACACTTCAAAATCTGCTTTCACACATACAACACTAAGGGTGGGTTGCACCAACAAGGATTAACTTTAAATCAAGGTTTATCTTATAATTCTGTTGCACCAAACTTTAAACTTTGTTTAAAAATAAGCAGGCTTAAATTTACACCATGACTTTAATCCTGGATTTATTTTCATAATAAACCTGGATTAACTATAATCTTGTTGCTCCATAACTTTAATCTCTGATTCAAATTTCAGTTAGGGATTAAATTTAAACTTGTTACTGAGGAGGTTTAAATCGTCAAAATGGCAGCACTTATTTGATGGATTGAAGAAAATGAAGGAGTTCCTCGCAGAAAAATTAGGGACCGTCTCAATCCTGTTGAGTTTTATGATGGTGGTGAATTTTCAAACAGGTACCGATTCAGCAAGGAAGCTGTGATTAGATTCAATCGAAAAATGAACCTGCAATTAGACATGGCAGTGAGCGAAATGCAGCTATACCACCCCTGCTCCAGCTTTTAATAGCCTGGCGCTTTTACGCTACTGGTTGTTTCCAAATGGTGGATGGAGACCTTTTCGGAGTACATAAATCAACAGTGAACAGAATTGTTGGAAGAGTATCGGGGGCAATTGCATCCTTGAAAAGTCAGTTTGTTAGATTTGCCCCAACAGGGGAAACATCTGCTGGATTTAATAGAAGAGCTGGTTTTCCAGGAGTTATGGGAGCAATTGACTGTACCCACATTCCTATTCAAAACCCAGGTGGAGAAAATGGAGAGCTGTTTCGCAACAGGAAGGGCTATTGTTCCATCAATGTTCAAGTTGTGTGTGATGAGAAGGCCCAAATCACCAACATTATAGCTCGATGGCCAGGATCTACGCACGACAGCAGGATCTTTGATTATAGTTACCTCTGCGCTCTGCTCGGAAGCCATGCATTTCAGGGCCACCTAGGTGACAATGGATACCCCTGTCGTGCCTACTTGATGACCCCTGTCCTGAACCCTTCAACCCCGGCTGAGAAGCGATACAACACCTGCCATATTGCAGCAAGAGGTCTTGTCGAGAGGGTGTTTGGAAAAAGCAGTTTCCCTGTCTGAAGAATGGGCTTCGAACTAAGATGGATAAAACATTGGCAGTCACTGTTGCTCTGGCAGTGCTGTATAATTTTGGGAAAAGACTTGGGGATGAGATATCAGAGTCTGAAGTGGATCACAGAAATGAGCCCACAGAGGATGAAGGGGAGGAGATCAATGCTGCCACAGCAAATGGCAATGCTGTCAGGAGGACCTTAATTCAAAACCATTTCACTGCATAATATCATAGTGTGTGTTGTATGTACATACATTATTTAAAAATTGGTCACTTGATACAGTTTTCCTATAGTGCACATTAGTTCTTAATGAATGATTATTAACAATTAGTATAGGCTATTAATTATTTATTAAAAACATTTTTTTAAAACATTTGTGTGTACATTGGATATTGCCCTTTCCCATGAATAAAAAAGATGGCACAGTCTAAATGGTAGCTTTTACCTTTTCTTTATTAAAATAATGTGACAATATATGTTACTATTAGGCTACAGAACAATGTGTACTAGTTTACAAATTACAAAAAATAAAACTTTTCGTGCTAATACAGAAACATGTTGCTGGTTATATACCTTTTTAAAAAAGTATTAAATCTGTATGGTTTTTAAACGATCTATTCCCTCTATTTTGTACATTTCTACAACTCACTGAAAACTATTTGTCCTGGTTGTAGGTCTGTAGTAAGTTTTTCTTTTTGCATCAGTAATATTTCCTTTTGTAAAAGAAGCACCTCTTTCTGTAACTTGGCATTCTCTATTTGATTTAAGTTCTTCTCTTTCTCTAATTTTAGTAATTCAGAGTGCTTTTCGCTGAAATCATTTTTTTGTCTTTGCTCTTTGGGGCTGAGCATTGACTTTGATCCACAGCCAGAGCTGCTCCATCGCTGATACGGTTAGGTGCGGCACTCGCGCAGGAACCGCTCATTTCATCTTCATCACTCAGATCTAGGAGAAATATGGGAAAAATGAGTTCAAACCAAAATCGTCAAAGCGATGATATTAATGTGAAAATGAAATGCAGCTAACATACTTTTGTGGGACGATGTCGGTGACTCCTCCAGCTGGTCGGCAATGGAATCATCGTATAAATAAAGAAAAAAAAAGAAATAGTGACCAAAAAGGGGGTAATGGATAATAAAATAAATATAGGAATGAATGTATTCTTCTCATCCTTATACATTTAAATTTCTATTTAGTTTACTTATTATTTATATATTTATTTTTGACCTATTTAGGTTCAAGCTAATAAAATTAACTGAATCTTATTTTCACCCATTAAAGGTGCACTATGCAGCTTTTGTCCACTGGAGGGCGCCTATGCAAAACAAATGCGTAGTTTGATGACGCAAAGTGATGTGATGTGGTCTTCTCATCACAGCCGGTGAAAAATAGGACTCGGGCAGAAATCACGTTCATGCATGCGGTTATTAACGTTACTGTAGTCTAAAGCAGAGCAGGACCGAGTGTTGAGGAGCTGAGCAAAGCTGCTGGAGCGATTGTTTAACAAATACCCGCCTCGCAAACACCGGGACTTTTATTATGACGGGACAGGACACATTCGCCGGGCGCCTGCACAGATCCGCTCTTCCGGTTATGATTTTGAGGTAATGGAGCTCTGTTTATCATATTAGATACATTTAAGTGTGTTTAAAACGATGTTATGACGTTACTCCGTGCGTTCACTTGTTCACACTGCTAAGAGTAAAGCACTCCTGCCAAATAAAAGCCGAAACCGAGGGTAGCGCAGATATGACGCGATTGACAGACGGCTCCCTCAGATGCAATGCTGACACGTCCCGGTCCTCAGTTAAATAGCAATTGTCTCACAATTTACAAATAGTTGGAAACATCTGGGATATTGTAGGTACTCAACTGAACAAAATATATAACACCGGCCTAGTGGTTTTTGGATATTTTACTGCAAAAATACTACATAGTTCACCTTTAATTCAAATTTTTTCTAATTAGCTTAATTAATATAAAGAACAACTTTGGATTTGAGTATGAATACAATTTACCCCAAATTACACTTGCAATACTCTTTCACTCTGGCTCTTCAGAAAACAACAACAGAAATAAAATGAAACAAAATATATATAAAAAACAAAATATAAAACAAAAGGACAGTGAAATTAAAAGTGGAAAATCATTAGACAATAAATCACAATGGATCAATCTTAATGCTCACGATACAGTCCCACTGTGGATTAGGGTTTCACTGGAGTTCAGCTCACGTCCGATGCTGTTCACACGAGATCCTTCTTCCGCAACTTAGTTCAGAACAACACAGTTCAGGTCAGAAAAGCGAAGAAAAACGTGTGCACAATCCTTATAGGGGCATGGCTCGAAGCAGGGACAACACAGGTTCAAAAATCTTCTTTAGACTTCGTCTAGTGTCCATCAAACGTGCAGCATCCGACTCAGGAGGTGATTAGGAAAATAGCACAATAGAAGAGAAGAAACGGGAAAAGGGGAGCAAAGAAAAAAAAAACAACCTGGCAAAAGACAAGGCCAAAAATACAGTTAGACAACTCTGTTCAAGATATACATCCTCACTGCAGCTAATCACCCGCCATTTTCAACTCTAACACACGACAAAATACATTAAAATAACACTTTTAACTGCTTAAAGTGGTTTTTAAAGTTGAACATTAGTTATTTTGACTAATTCACTCTATATTCCTCCGTTTTAAACAGAGGATTAGCTTCTATGCATCTTTTATGCACTACTGGGCATAATATAACGTATCTGATTGTTAAACACCATTTTCAGAACATGTAGTTGAGGATTTAATCACTTCACTTACCAAGAGAATTCAGATGTTCTAGTTATGAAATCAGGCGAAAATCCAACCTCTGGAAGTCTCTCTCTCCTCAGCAACAGTTGAATTAGCACCAGCCGTGACGATCGACTGACTGACGTTCAGTGCACACTCTCAAAATCTGTTTCTCTTGACACACTCACTAATGTATGTGTTTTTTACTCTGTTTCTCCTTTCTTTTTCAGGACCGCGTTGGAACTGCAGCTTCTCTCATGCATCGAGCATTCTCTCTCGTACATCTCTCCCGCAAAGTCCCGATCATAGGGCGGGGCTAAATCTACACTCTCCTCATTGGTCTAAACTGCACTGTTTTATTTAAACATCAACTTTTCAAATGATTTTTATTTTTATTCATTTTTCTATTTCTCAATTGCTATTAAAATAAAGTACTGACTTTACATATTTGAGTGCTAGTTTTTTTCCCCTTTTATATTTTATATTAACAGGGCTCTTGGTAAGGTTACACATGTGTATGAGTTAAAAAATTAAAAACAAGGATAATTAAAACAGATAATTATTTTTTTATTTAAAAAGCAAATTAAATAAAATGGTCAGATACACAATAGTGGTCTGAAATAAAAATAAAACATTCTTCAGTTTACAGTCTACATGTCAACCTGATCTCACAGAATTCCGTGAAATGAGCACGGACCCTTAACATCAAAATCCGTGGGAGTTTCACAAAATCGCCAGAAGTTCCGTGATGGGTCCCCGGAAGTGATGCCTATGTAAGTCAATGACAAGCAGCATCCGTGGCCCACTCACGGATTCCCAACACACATTTAATTCTTTGCATTTGTAAAAGCAGACATGATTTTATGAATATTTATAGCCTAATTTTATATTTTGGAGCAACTAACTCCACTCCTACCCTAAACCTACCCACTCTCAATAATATAAAACATGTAACAGGCAAATAAATGTACAGTCACAGGTATTTATTGCAAAAACGGACCAAAAACTGTAAAAGTATTAACTCATGTTGCATTCCAAGTCTTCTGAAGTCAGACGATATCTTCATGTGAAGAACAGAGTTGATCTTAATGTTTCAGTCGCTGAAATGATGATCAAACCCTTTGTGAACAGAACACGCACTCATTCATATTTCTGTTTCAAATGATACACTCGACTCTTTAGCATGACGAGATTGGTCACGAGACACACGAGAGCAATGGCATTTAACAATCAAAGCTGACGTAATGACGCAATTGGTCACGAGACATACTACAGCCAATGCTGTCAGAGCTGACCTGACGTTTCTTCCGGCGGCAATATTTGAAATGTATTAATCTTTGGCGGATGGACTCGACGTTCTGATCGCTTTTGGGGATTTTCTAAACACAAATCAATCATTTGGCCATGGAACACTTGTAATATTTGTACTTTCTGAGTAAATTGTGCCTGCAGTCGTATCTGCCTGTTATATTCTGCATCACTTCTGTGGACCCATCACAGAATTTTCGGCGATTCCGTGAAACTGCCACGGATTTTGAGTTAAGGGTCCGTGTTCATTTCACAGAATTCTTTGAGACCAGGTTGTGCATGTACCATCTTAATTAGAAAACCTCTTAATTTCTTTCTCAAACATCCATTTCAATCACTATTCCTGATATATATTTTTTTTTTACTCAAGAACCTTCTTGTTAAACCCATTTTCACCCATCATAGGTGGAAAGTAACGAATTACATTTATTTGCGTTACTGTAATTGAGTAGTTTTTCTGTGTACTTCTACTTTTATAAGTAGTTTTAAAAATCTGTAATTTTACTTTTACTTAAGTACATTTTGATTGAAGTATTGTACTTCGCTACATTTTAAACCACATCCGTTACTGAGTAAAAATAAATCATTATTGCAAAGAGGGGAGGGAAAAAATGCGATCCGGAAATGACTATATTGAATAGAGGGCGCGGGACGCGGGTAGAGAACAAGCGCGCAAATATCAGATGGAGACGAACAAGACAGACATCAGTGATGCAGACCCAGGTGGAAGCAAAACGCCTTCGTGAACCAAGGTTATTATAGTTTTGCTTTTTTAAAATAGTTTTTATTTTATTATCGTTTTCAATTTTGCTACAAATTTCAGTTTAGTTTTAGTTCGTTTCACAGATGGTTTTGCTAGTTTTAGTGTAGGTTTTATTTTGTAAATAGATTTCTATTCAGTTTTTATTTATTTAGTTTCAGTTTTAGTAATTATAGTTGAGCAGAGTTACCATAATGAAGTGTAGAGACCAAATCAAGGTTTTTAATTTCAGCAAAGTTTAATGTTTGCACAGATTAGAGTTTAATCTTACTAAATAAGTCCCTATGAAATAACTTGATTAAAGAGCATCATTGTTTTAACCCAGGACGGTCCAACAAAATTATGTTAAACAGAGAGGGGAGTCTTATATAACATGCGTAAAGTTGGGTCTTCACCTTTAAGCAAAAAAGCTTGAGTCAAACTATGACCTATACAAACAACGATCTGGAGATTAAAAATATATTTGATATTTTTGACATAATACTCAGAGGATCTATCTTAAAGTGATACTTCACCGATACTTCATATGGTCATATTTTCTGGTTCTGCTCAGAATCCTGGCAGCAGCGTTCTGTATGAGCTGCAGCTGTCTAATGGTCTTTTTGGGAAGGCCAGTGAGAAGGCCATTACAATAGTCCACCCTACTGGTGATGAAAGCGTGAACCAGTTTCTCTAAGTCTTGCCTGGAGACAAAACATCTAATTCTTGCAATATTTTTCAGATGATAGTATGCTGATTTAGTTATTGCTTTGACATGACTACTGAAACTCAGGTCTGACTCCAAAATCACTCCAAGATTCCTGACTTGATTTTTTGTTATCAGGCCTTTAGCCTCAAGATATGCGTTCACCTTGAGAATTTCATCTTTGTTTCCAAATGTAGTGATTTCAGTTTTGTCTTTGTTTAAATGAAGATAGTTTTGGCACATCCAGTTGTTAACTTCATCAATGCATTTGCACAGCGAGTCAATGGGGCTGTAGTCATTAGGTGACAGTGCTAAGTAGATCTGGGTGTCGTCAGCATAGCTGTGGTAAGCAATATTGTTCTTTTTCATTATTTGGCTCAGTGGCAGCATATACAGGTTAAACAGGAGAGGTGCTAGAATTGACCCTTGTGGGACTCCGCATGTCATGGGTGTCCACTCAGACATATGAACTCCTATACTCACATAATAACCTCTCCCTTCTAAGTATGACCTGAACCATCTGAGGACCATCCCAGAAAGCCCGACCCAGTTTTCCAGCCTGTCTAGAAGTATGGCGTGGTCAACAGTATCGAATGCAGCACTGAGATCAAGTAGAACCAGAATTGATGTTTTGCCTGTATCAGTATTCAAGCGAATATCATTTATAATCTTTATGAGCGCTGTCTCTGTACTGTGATGCGGTCGGAAACCAGATTGAAAATTTGTCAAAGTATCCGTTTGAGCTTAAGAATTTGTTTAGTTGATTGAAAACTAATTTCTCAATGATCTTGCCTATGAAGGGGAGATTTGAGATTGGTGTGTAGTTGCTGAATAGAGAAATAGTTTCTCACCAAATGTCTTGATATATATTTATTGACATGCACTTGTCAAGTCACTAAACTGCATTTGAGCGTGAGGAATGTTAGGTTTTTAACGTTACTCACTGTGTTAGCTTGGTGGCTGTCTGTGGACACTTGCCGTAAACTAGATAGACATTAGGATTTATTAATAAATGCTGGAAAACTGGTGTTGCTGAAAAGCAGGCAATTAACTTTCAAATATATTGCATAGTCGAGAAAATGTTGCATTACTGTTACTTCAAATAAATGACTACTTTTCTATTACACACGCTGAAGCATTCGTAAAAGAGTACATGATTTTAGGTGCTAACAGTATATTTTTGTGAAATGTATGGACAGCTTGTATTTTAAACATTTGACTATAATTTTTGAAAAAACACGGTGATGGTGAAGTGATTGCTATAGTAACAATCTCCCACAGTAAACTGAGCATAACTGACCACAGTCTTTAAACAATTTTGACATTTAAGTAGTAAAATTAGTCAGCTGTACAACAACATTACATATTGTGATAAATTCAGATTTTTGTAAGGATCGGTTTTGCTGATAAGACAAAAGCCCGAGATCCAAACCCCAGCAATAGAACAATACAAGTCACTAATCTGGAGAGAAGATCTCACAGAAAGACTGTGGGACATCACCCTGATCAAACCTTCTCTCCCTCCCTTTGCCCTGTTTCAAATCACAGAATGCAGATATTCCACAGGTGATGTAGCTTGGGAATTTATTGTTTCACTGCAAGGTCAAGGTCAATTTATTTATATAGCACGTTTACAACAGCCACTCGACTGACCAAAGTGCTTTACAAAAAAAAGCCAGATAAAAGTCCAAAGAAAAACTAAACAAAAACAAAGGAACATAGAAGAAAAAGCAATAAAATTAAAATATAAAGACAGAAAGCAGTAATAGAATCAAATAGCATTAACAGTTAAAAAAAGTAATAATTAGAAAAGCATCATTAGCAGAACAAGACTAAGAAAGGACAAGAGAGATAAATGCAGAGCAATTTTAGGCAGTAACATAATACAGCAAAAGGGAAAGAGTAACAAACTCAGTATCAGATAATAAGGGGGAAGTGATAAATTAAAAGTGTCAAGTTAAGGGATAACATAACACCACAGACGGTGCAAAACAGTCAAATTTAGTCAAACAGCTTGAGAAAACAGCAACGTTTTTAACAGAGACTTAAAAACTGTCAGGGTATTAGCCATTCTAATCTCTAAGGGCAGGTTGTTCCAGAGTCGCGGCCCTGCCACTGCAAATGTGCGCTCCCCTCTGCGCTTGAGTCTAACACGAGGGACTACCAGCTGGTCGATCGTTATGCAGAGATTTAAAAACAAACATTCAAATTTTAATATTAATTCTCTGTCGAACCGACAGCCAGTGTAAAGACTTAAGAACTGGTGAAATATGGTCATGTTTGTTACAGTCTAGCCGCAGCATTTTGGATTAACTGTAAACAAGCAATTTGAGAGCTTGCAATGCCGCAATATAAAGAATTGCAGTAGTCAAGCCTAGATATGATAAAAGCGTGAACAGCCATTTCCAGAGTTCTAGGTGTAAGAAAGCCTGTGATTTTTGAGAGTAGACGAAGCTGGTAGAAACTTGAACTGATTACAGACGAAATTTGTTTGTCAAATTTTAAATGCTGATCAACTAGAACACCTAGGTTCCGCACTCCTGGGGATTTAAAAGGCAATAGACTCTTTAAATCAGGGCTTATACACTGAGAGTTTTCATTTGGGCCAAATACAATGACCTCCGTCTTGTCTTCATTTAGAAAGAGGAAGTTTATGGCTAGACATGATTTTACCCCCTCTAAGCATAGAAGCAGAGATTCTAAAGCTGTAGAATTGTTTCTTTGAATTGGAATATAAATTTGGGTATCGTCCGCATAGAAATGAAATGATACACCATGTTTCCAGAGGTAACATGTAGAGAGAGAAAAGAGATTGAGCTAAAATAGAGCCCTGAGGAAGACCACAGGTCAGAGGTGCCACAGTGCTGGAGAAATTACCCATCTTAACTAACATCTTAAAACTTCCTTTCAGACAGGTATGACTGAAACCATGTCAGAACTGAAGCTTTTAGACCCACACAAGACTCTAGTCTTGATAAAAGAGTATGATGGTCAATGGTATCAAAAGCTACCGAGAGATCTAAAAGAACAAGAACCACGGTATCTCCAGAGTCTGTGGAGAGATAAATATCATATAATACTCTCAGAAGGGCGGACTCAGTGCTGTGAGCAGATCTAAAACCGGACTTGAAGACCTCATAGATACCATTTTGTGGCAGAAAGTGTTGGAGTTGGTCCAGCACAATTTTCTCCAGTAATTTAGACAAGAAAGGCAGGACAGAGATAGGCTGGTAGTTTTTTAGAACTGATGGATCTAGTGGCTAGAACTCATTTGGCTAGGGAGAAGGCTTATAGGAACTCCTTTAGCTAGAACTCCTTTGGCTAGGGAGCAGGCTTATAGGAACTCATTTGGCTAGGAAGAAGGCTTATAGGAACTTCTTTGGCTAGGGAGAAGGCTTATAGGAACTCCTTTGGCTAGGGAGAAGGCTTATAAGAACTCCTTTGGCTAGAAAGAAGGCTTATAGGAACTCCTTTGAGGGAGAAGGCTTATAGGAACTCCTTTAGCTAGGGAGAAGGCTTATAGGAACTCCTTTGGCTAGGGAGAAGGCTTATAAGAACTCCTATGGCTAGAGAGAAGGCTTGTAGGAACTCCTTTGCTAGGGAGAAGGCTTATAGGAACTCCTTTGGCTAGGGAGAAGGCTTATAGGAACGCCTTTGCCTAGGGAGAAGGCTTATAGGAACTCCTTTGGCTAGAAAGAAAGGCTTATAGGAACTCCTTAGGCTAGAGAAAAGGCTTATAGGAACTCATTTAGCTAGGGAGAAGGCTTATAGGAACTCCTTTGGCTAGGGAGAAGGCTTATAGGAACTCCTTTGGCTAGGGAGAAGGCTTATAAGAACTCCTATGGCTAGAGAGAAGACTTGTAGGAACTCCTTTGGCTAGGGAGAAGGCTTATAGGAACTCCTTTAGCTAGGGAGACGGCTTATAGGAACTCCTTTGGCTAGGGAGAAGGCTTATAAGAACTCCTTTGCCTAGGGAGAAGGGTTATAGGAACTCCTTAGGCTAGAGAGAAGGCTTATAGGAACTCCTTAGGCTAGAGAGAAGGCTTATAGGAACTCCTTAGGCTAGAGAAAAGGCTTATAGGAACTCATTTAGCTAGGGAGAAGGCTTCTAGGAACTCCTTTGGCTAGGGAGAAGGCTTATAGGAACTCCTTTGGCTGGAGAGAAGGCTTATAGGAACTCATTTAGCTAGGGAGAAGGCTTATAGGAACTCCTTTGGCTAGGGCGAAGGCTTATAGGAACTACTTTGGCTAGGGAGAAGGCTTATAGGAACTACTTTGGCTAGGGAGAAGGCTTATAGGAACTCCTTTGGCTAGGGAGAAGGCTTATAAGAACTCCTTTGGCTAGAAAGAAGGCTTATAGGAACTCCTTTGAGGGAGAAGGCTTATAGGAACTCCTTTAGCTAGGGAGAAGGCTTATAGGAACTCCTTTGGCTAGGGAGAAGGCTTATAAGAACTCCTATGGCTAGAGAGAAGGCTTGTAGGAACTCCTTTGCTAGGGAGAAGGCTTATAGGAACTCCTTTGGCTAGGGAGAAGGATTATAGGAACGCCTTTGCCTAGGGAGAAGGCTTATAGGAACTCCTTTGGCTAGAAAGAAAGGCTTATAGGAACTCCTTAGGCTAGAGAAAAGGCTTATAGGAACTCATTTAGCTAGGGAGAAGGCTTATAGGAACTCCTTTGGCTAGGGAGAAGGCTTATAGGAACTCCTTTGGCTAGGGAGAAGGCTTATAAGAACTCCTATGGCTAGAGAGAAGACTTGTAGGAACTCCTTTGGCTAGGGAGAAGGCTTATAGGAACTCCTTTAGCTAGGGAGACGGCTTATAGGAACTCCTTTGGCTAGGGAGAAGGCTTATAAGAACTCCTTTGCCTAGGGAGAAGGGTTATAGGAACTCCTTAGGCTAGAGAGAAGGCTTATAGGAACTCCTTAGGCTAGAGAGAAGGCTTATAGGAACTCCTTAGGCTAGAGAAAAGGCTTATAGGAACTCATTTAGCTAGGGAGAAGGCTTCTAGGAACTCCTTTGGCTAGGGAGAAGGCTTATAGGAACTCCTTTGGCTGGAGAGAAGGCTTATAGGAACTCATTTAGCTAGGGAGAAGGCTTATAGGAACTCCTTTGGCTAGGGCGAAGGCTTATAGGAACTACTTTGGCTAGGGAGAAGGCTTATAGGAACTACTTTGGCTAGGGAGAAGGCTTATAGGAACTCCTTTGGCTAGAGAGAAGGCTTATAGGAACTCCTTTGGCTAGAGAGAAGGCTTATAGGAACTCCTTTGGTTAGGGAGATGGCTTATAGGAACTCCTTAGGCTAGAGAGAAGGCTTATAGGAACTCCTTTGGCTAGGGAGAAGGCTTATAGGAACTCCTTTGGCTAGGGAGAAGGCTTATAGGAACTCCTTTGGCTAGGGAGAAGGCTTATAGCAACTCCTTTGGCTAGGGAGAAGGCTTATAGGAACTCCGTTGGCTAGAGAGAAGGCTTATAGGAACTCCTTTGGCTAGGGAGAAGGCTTATAGGAACTCCTTTGGCTAGGGAGAAGGCTTATAGGAACTCCTTTGGCTAGGGAGAAGGCTTATAGGAACTCCTTTGGCTAGGGAGAAGGCTTATAGGAACTCCTTTGGCTAGAGAGAAGGCTTATAGGAACTCCTTTGGCTAGGGAGAAGGCTTATAGGAACTCCTTTGGCTAGAGAGAAGGCTTATAGGAACTCCTTAGGCTAGAGAGAAGTTAGCAGTGCTGTTTCCTCTGCTCCCGCAGGAGCTCAGTTTCTCTGGCTAATTTCTCAACTGCCACAGCAGTGCTGTTTCCTCTGCTCCCGCAAGAGCTCAGTTTCTCTGGCTAATTTCCCCACTGCCGCAGCAGTGCTGTTTCCTCTGCTCCCGCAGGAGCTCAGTTTCTCTGGCTAATTTCTCCTCAGCCGCAACAGTGCTGTGTCCTCTGCTCCCGCTGGAGCTCAGTTTATCTGGCTAATTTCTCAACTGCCGCAGCAGTGCTGTTTCCTCTGCTCCCGCAGGAGCTCAGTTTCTCTGGCTAATTTCTCCACTGCCGCAGCAGTGCTGTTTCCTCTGCTCCCGCAGGAGCTCAGTTTCTCTGGCTAAACAGCACTGCTGTGAAACAGAATTTTTTTTTCCTCTGCTCCCGCAGGAGCTCAGTTTCTCTGGCTGATTTCTCCACTGCCGCAGCAAGTGCTATTCCCTCTCCTCCCACAGGAGCTCAGTTTCTCTGGCTAATTTCTCCACTGCCGCAGCAGTGCTGTTTCCTCTGCTCCCGCAGAACCTCATCCTCTCTGGCTAACCTTTTCTCCATTGCTGCAGCAGTGCTGGTTCCTGCCAGAAGAGCCTTACTAATCGGTTGTTCCAAAACAAGGTCGCTCCGAGTCCATCAGCCAGTAGGGCCCATACGCCTGAGGCAGTGACCTGCTCCCATCAGAACTTGTGAAGTGATGTTTTATGAAACATTTCGGGAGAAGCACGTGCAGATAATTAAACCTAATTAAACACATGTGGAGCTCATCAAGCTAATCAATGATAAGACGTGTGTATATACAGCAGATTTACCTTCTTTTGTTGACCATTTTCATTTTAGCATCCCTCCACCACCCCATTCCCTCACTTGATTCTAACAAACTCTTATTAGATGTCAACACACTCTAGAACTAGACTGAAATGTATTATAGATTATCTCTATCATGGGGGCTACTCTGGGTTCAGGCCATATTCCGAGCCCTCCCTCGGACAGCATGCCAAATACGCATAATCTTTACTCTATTTAATTTGATGTAATTGAGAACTCATGAAATCATTTTAAATTTGTAATATGCATGTCTTCCAGATCCGTTTACACAGCTGATTTAGTGAACGGCAAACTGAGGCCGAGTGGGATGGTGGTGGTTAGTTTCATGGAATGTGAGGCTACAGTACAAGGCATTTTTGGGAAAGTTCAAGATGCTCTTGGCAGATATGATCCTGTAATTTTCACCAATGCCCCGGGTAATGAGATCCTTGATTCTGAAGGAATTAAAGGTACATATTACAGTAAGGTAGCAAGAGGAAGATAATGTACAGAATCAATGTCAGAACATTTGTGAGAACATTTCTCACCTGCACAAGTCTATACTAATCTATTTAAAAATGTGTTTAGTGTAAGTCAAAGAGATGATGAGACTTCAGGTCTACAAGTAGTCAATGATAAGATAGAGGAGGTGGTGCTGGCCTCACAGAGCCTTCAGCAAGTTATCTCAACTATCAAAGAGCTTTCTGAGCTGTCCAGTCAAACAAACCTTGACTGAAGTTCAAATGGATAAGTCCACATGCATAGTCTGCACGGGTAAGTTTTGTGTGTAGGAAACAACTGGTGTGAGGAAATAACTGCATAAGATCCAATAGCGAGTCAAATAAGAGATTTATTACTCTCAGTAGGCCCCAGAGAATCGAGCACAGACCACGGCAGGGCAGAACAAAGACAGTGTCCAGGCAGGCAGACATGTGAAGGTGTGTTCTCTGTGAATGGTTTAGCTTTGTGCAACTGTATTGTTTGACTGTCGCATTAGCCTTGCTAGAGGCTTCAGGAGGAGACTGCAAATCTAGCACAACTTAAAGAAAGCTTGGCTTGCATCGATGAAGCAGTGTGGGTGTCTGATGTGAGGAAATGGGCAGCTAGTGGTAAGTTTGAACCCATAACATCATTTCACTTTGTGCTTCCTCATTGGCGGTGATCATTTGGATCATGATATTTATGCTTACTATACTGCATGCCACTATCTCTGTAAGCCTTTTTTGGCACCCACCCCCTCCCAACTCGTCCTTCTTTACACTATTGTGTAGGGCTGAACGATATCCTGTTTTAACATCGACATCGCGATGTGAGCGTGTGCGATAGTCACATCGCCGGAACATGCGATGTGAAGGGTAGTAGTATTTTTATACGGTCTATGGTAGTAGCCCATGGTGTATTAAGGAAGCACACAGTAAACATGAGTTTGTTGCTGGAGTGACATGCACGTTCCTCATGCCTGCACAGTGATTGGTTCGCTGTGCCGCTGCTCACCGCTCACGGCCAAACATTCAAAGAGGGAAAAAAAAGATTTGTACCAGAAATCATCTTTTTGGGACTATTTTGGCTACATAATGGAGGATGTTGAACAAAAAGAGATACTTTGCATGGAGTGTCTTGTGGCCACAAAACAAGAAAACACCACCAATTTGTCTGATCACTTAAAACGGCACCACAAAGATCTTTACGACGAATACAAAGCAGGGCTCGACATTAACGCTTGTCCGGGACATGTGGGTGTTTTGAAGGGACAAGTGAAAGAGAATTTTACTTGCCTGACGGACAGCCTGATTAAAACAAAAAATATCTAGTGAATCACCAAAATGCAAGAATGTTTGTGCATTAATTTAGTGTAAGTGGTGATCGATAGTGGATTATAATATATAATGAACTGATGATAATAAGGTCGCGCTGTTGACACTCGTGCAGCCTCTCAAGGAGAAATCACAACACTAGAGCGTTTTCCTGAAGACCATCACGACTGAAAATGACACTAATTTCATATGACAGCTCCATAAACAACTAATTAACAATCACTTAGTCACTTACATTTTAGATGCAATATTTAGTGTTGTTGTTCTATTTCAGCAGTGAAAATCGTTCATAGCAGACCCGTAACACGTCTCACTCATAGCAACAAGTGTGAACGATTCAGCGTTCGAATAAATCGTTTGAATGAACGACTCAGTGACTCACTCATTAAGACGGTCACCTGCTGCCACCTACTGGAGGTTTAGTTTCATGTTTGCACATACTTTCCAACATTTCTTTTTGTCACTTGTAATGAAGCTTGCTTATTAGTGAAATTATTAATATCACGGAACGGTAATTATTGACTTTAACCTGGATTGATGGCTCTCAATATCGCAATATATATCGTTGGGGAAAAAAATATCTCAATGTAATTTTTTTCCAATATCGTGCAGGCCTACTATTGTGTTTTTGTGCTTTTTTTTTTAGACACAACAGGTACTTCCCTAAAACAGTCCATTGAGGGACGGTACGTGAGGCAGCGGAAGCAGGTTCTATACTGCCAAAATGGTATAATTACAGTGTCAATAGATAATTGCTCACTGTATTTTTGGTCACTATTTTTACCTTCTGCTCGATGTCTTTACAGTTAGTGTCAAGTTCCGCTATTGCCTGCGGAGGAAAATTGCTGAGAGCAAGAGACTGCTATTGAAAGACATAAAGACCTTTAACAGCCATGAGCCTGCCATGCCAATTGATGTTAATGTGGAGCAGTTGCTATCAGGAGACAACCCGTCCCCAACATGGCCGTGGGAGGTTCATGGCAGCAGTAAGCTGAGTTTCCTGAGGCCTCTGATTTATTTTGTAAAGACTCAAGTCAAAATTGTTATTTATAGATTTTATTTATCTCTATTGTAGCACAAATCGAAGACAAGTTAAAAAATTTAAACAAAGCTATGCTGAAAATGAGACTGGAGGAGGAAAGGACAATACTTGTTGAGGAGATGACCCAGCAATGCTCATGGTTGCAGAAGTGGCAGGCAACTCTTAAAAGAAAAATGTTAGAGGAAGGCAAGTTTCATCTTTGTAACCATACCAATCAAAGGAAGTGATGGTGATAAGGAAACCATAATTGACCTAATAAGAGACGTTTCTTACTAGAAAGCAGTTGAAAAACATTACACTGACCATCTAATTTTGGTGAGTTATAACAAATATTACTAAGCAAGTGGGTATGTCATGGTAATTTTGATTTTTTTTCACTTACAGACAAGCAAAACAAGGGCCTTTCCTTTCTCTGCAGAAGACAACTGTCTGAAGTTTCAGATACGTTGAAAGAGGTGCTCCTTTAATACAAGGCTGTTTTAGGCCCTCAGGGCTCTGCTATAGTACTGGAAGATAAATAGGAGAATGTAAGTGATTTCAGCAGTCCGGACACCAGTGAAAATGAAGAGGAGGATTGCAGGCAGGGCTGTACCCACCATTGAGGTCCCCGAGGTCCAGACCTCGGTAATTCTCCGAGGTGTACATAATAGAAGTTGCAAAATAATAGCCTATTAAGGCGGCGTGTACAAACAGGTGTTCTCGCCTCGCCCACCGTATGTTTTCAATTGTTTCCAATGGATGCGCCGCACTTTTCAATAGCGCCAACAGCTGGCAGGTTTTGTCCATTTTTACGCGTTGAGCGTCCACAGTTCAACTTTGGGTGAACATCAATGTCCAATCACAGTGGAGAAGAGGCGGGACAAATGCCACAACCACCAACCGGCGCTTCAAACAACGACTGATGTTTGACATCACAACACCGCGAGAGCGCTTAATAATCAGGGATGCAAACTAATAACGATACAGACGAAAATGAAAAGACTGCTTCAAACAAAGCTCAGCTTTGAAAAGAGAAAAGATACAGGACAAGAGAAGGAGACTGGGGGAAAAAGAAAGAGAGAAGATGATGGCGATGAGACAGAAAGAGCAGGTAGCCCACTGTGCTCAGAATAGACAAAGCATTAGCCTACAATATATTCCTATTGCTACACATAATGTGATTCTGGTCTGTGAAATCCAGGCTATAGTCTCATCATCTAATATTGAGTTTAGGAGCATCAAATTTTGATTTCACTCATTGGTTATATTTTCACATTGATTTCTATCTTTGAGATGATCTTACTCATTCAACATCAAATATATCAAGGTTATATGTTCAAATAATGTTCTTTACATAATGTTAATCATAAAAATTAACTTTAGCTAGGTTTTCAAAGACAGAGTCACACAAATGTCATCTTTGGCTCAATTTAACAACAAAACTGATTTTCTGATTTTCTAATTTGGAGTCAAATTTTTTTGCAACATTTAACCAGATTCTCATTTATAACAATCTGTTGTCTTCTTAAAATAATTTTATACTGCACACTTAAGGCTACAGTTAGCTGATTCTTTGATTTTCTTATGTCTTTAAATGCATATGTAAAGGAGGGAAATGTTTTTTTTTCAACCCTCTAAAATTCATATTTGGACCTCGGTATTTAGAAAATCCTGGGTACGGCCCTGATTGCAGGTAATGAATATGTGGCCCGTCACGGAAACCAGGGACACAAGTCGGCAGCACAACTTTCGAGCAAAATGAGATTGAAGCGTTTTTTTTTTTTTTAAATGATGTGATTTTCGTTTTTTTGCAGAATCTGTTAGTTGAGATCACGAAGAAGCCTCTCCGTTTTTGAGACAGCAGTATTGGTGTATTTAAAAGCGTACATTTTGAGGTTGAAATCGACTTGTTTTTCTGAGAGTCTAGCACGCAGTAGGGGCGTGTCATTGTCTGTGTGTATTTCCATACGGGATAAGCAGGCTTTTGTTTCTTTTGTTATTGTCCCCGCCCTCCGAGGGAAGCGTGGCTACTTATTATGCAGCACTCTGGCCGGCTCTAGCTGATATCAACATTCAATGAAGATGGACGCCGCAAAGATGATCGCAGACGAGCTGAACCGTGGCCGTTACACCGAAAATGTTTCGAAGTACTTCTTCGACAAGCCAGATGCTTATGAACAAGCGCTCACAGATTCTGAAGAAGATCAGAGCGCAGATGAAAGCGGCATAATAAGACTGGATAATACCCTAATCTACAACTGAGTGAAGATGAAGAAGAGGAAGAATGTATCAGACACGCGTCAGACGAGTTGGACCGTAAGAAATCAGAGGCGATATCGATAGTAACATTTGACGGCGATAAAGACAGAGAAATGGCTCAAATCTTTAACTGTGGCTATAGTGTACGGGTAAGGCGCATGTCATCAAGTTGACGCAACTCGATCAGAGGATCGAATCTGCCTTTTGCCACACTCTCTTTTCCCATAGCATATCAGATCGGAAAGGCATTTATTTTCAAAAAAAGAATTGAGAAAATGATAGTGGAAATAAAGCATCTAACACAGTGTTACTCATTGCGCGGCTCGTGAGCCTCATGCGGCTCGCCAAGCTTTAATTTGCAGCTCGCATTATATCACATGTGAATGTGTATCAATAGTACGAGTGTGCAATCTCGTGGAATGTATGAGTTTTGGCGTGCATATGCTACGCAGTTTTTCGCGTGCATATGACACGCTCTTGGATGGGGGTGGTATAATACGCGTATCATATGCACGCCAAATACATTCCACGACGCGAAGTTAGGACGATTCTAACAGAGAAACCGCCTCACCAATGAACATCTTGCATGCCTCACAAGGATTGCAACGACAAGCTACAAATACAACATGAAGAAAGTCAAGGAAATGCATGCATCCTTAGGGGATAATATTTGCTTTATAAGTAATAAACAGCCGATATCGTAAGGGTATGCATGTTTGTCAATCAATCAATCAATCAACTTTATTTATATAGCGCTTTTACAATCACGATTGTGTCAAAGCAGCTTCACAGTGTCAAACAGGGTAATATTGCGACAAAATTAGATTTGGCTGTACAGCCGTACTGGAGAAAAAAGTGATGTTATCAGCTTATTTTAATTTATCATATAGCGACAATGTTGGCAGATCAGTATTATAGTTTATAGAATTAAATAAGACCTAATTCATATATTTTATTTGTATAATAAGTTGAATAACTTTAATCATATTTTTAGTGTCCCCAACTGAGCAAGCCAAGCCAAAGGCGACAGTGGCAAGGAACCAAAACTCCATCAGGGCGTGATGGAGAAAAATAAACCTTGGGAGAAACCAGACTCAGTCGGGGTGCCAGTTCTCCTCTGGCCTATTAACACACCGTGTAAGATTATTATTCTGGCAACCTTACAGGTCGGAAATCATATTAGATCGGATTATTCAAAATTTTCAGGGTATCACGGAAGAGACAGATTTATTTAGGATGGGGCGTCAATTACACAAGAGTATGAATACATGAAAGATCGGAATTATTGCGCCGAAGACGGGTTTTGAGCATGTCGTGCCAGTGAGGCAAATTCGGAGGAGACACCATTTGACACGGCTCAGCAGACACTCCAGGATGCGTTGGTCATGTCCAGGCAGGTCCACCATCCGATCCGGACAGGGCCCAGATCCGGGATAAACCTCGGGATAAACAGAGAGACTAACATTAGCGTAGATGTCACTCTTTTTATGATGTAACGAGTACATCAGGTGTTATGGGAAGTGTTCCCGGTTCCGGCTGACCTAGTTAATGCAGCCTAACAATCAGTCAATTGAATTGAATAATGAAAGTTAAAAATGTTCTATGTGTATGCCATAGTAAAGAGATGTGTTTTTAGTCTAGATTTAAACTGACAGAGTGTGTCTGCTTCCCGAACAATGCTAGGAAGACTATTCCACAATTTAGGAGCTAAATAGGAAAATGATCGACCGCCTGCAGTTGATTTAGATATTCTAGGTATTATCAACTGGCCAGAGTTTTGAGACTGCAATCGACGTGATGGGGTATAATGCGTTAAGAGCTCGCTTAAGTACCGGGGAGCTAAACTATTTAGTGCTTTGTAAGTAATAAGCAAGATTTTAAAATGTATGCGATGTTTAATAGGGAGCCAGTGCAGTGTTGACAGAACTGGACTAATATGATCATACTTCCTGGTTCTAGTAAGAACTCTAGCTGCTGCATTTTGGACCAGCTGGAGTTTGTTTATTAAGCGAGCAGGGCAACCACCCAGTAGAGCATTACAATAATCTAGCCTTGAGCTCATGAACGCATGTACTAACTGTTCAGCATTTTGCATTGAAAGCATGTGCCGTAATTTAGATATATTTTTAAGATGATAGAATGCGGTTTTACAGATGCTAGAAACGTGGCTTTCAAATGAAAGATTGGTATCAAAGAGCACACCCAGGTTCCTCACTGACGACGAGGGCTTGACAGAGCAGTCATCAAGTGTTAGACAGTATTCTCGGTTACTACTTGTGGAGCTTTTCTGTCCAATAATTAAAAATTCAGTTTTATCTGAATTAAGTTGCAGAAAATTACTATTCATCCAATTTTTTATATCAGCTATGCATTCTGTTAATCTTGTGAATTGGTAGGTTTCATCAGGGCGTGAGGAAATATAGAGCTGAGTATCGTCAGCATAACAATGAAAACTAACGCCATGTTTCCTAATGATATCTCCCAGTGGTAGCATATACAGGGTGAAGAGCAGCGGTCCTAACACTGAGCCTTGCGGTACTCCAGACTGAACTTGTGATCGGTGTGACATCTCTTCATTTACTGCTACAAACTGATAACGGTCAGATAAGTACGATTTAAACCATGCCAAAGCAGTTCCACTAACGCCAACATAATTTTCGATTCTATTCAGAAGAATATTGTGATCGATAGTATCAAATGCAGCGCTAAGATCGAGTAACACTAATAGAGAGATACAACCACGATCAGATGATAAGAGTAAATCATTTGTAACTCTAATTAGAGCAGTCTCAGTGCTATGATACGGTCTAAATCCTGACTGGAAATCCTCACATATACCATTTCTTTCTAAAAAAGAACATAATTGTGAAGACACGGCCTTTTCTAGTATTTTTGATAGAAACGGTAGATTCGAGATTGGCCTGTAATTGACTAATTCTTTAGGATCAAGTTGCGTTTTTTTAATAAGTGGTTTAATTATAGCCAACTTAAAAGTTTTCGGTACATATCCTAATGTCAAAGATGAATTAATGATATTAAGCAGAGGATCTATGACCTCTGGAAGTATCTCTTTTAATAGCCTAGTCGGTATAGGGTCAAGCATACATGTTGTTGATTTTGATGATTTTACAAGTTTAGCCAGTTCTTCTCCTCCTATAGCAGTGAATGAGTGTAATTTTTCCTCAGTGACACTACAGTGCTCTGTCTGAAGTGATACTGTAATAGACGGCTGTATGGTTATAATTTTATTCCTAATATTATCAATCTTACTAGTAAAGAAGTTCATAAAGTCATTACTGCTGGGTCGTTTACAAACATCAGAAGCTGAAGCTTTATTTTTTGATAATTTAGCCACTGTATCGAATAAATACTTAGGGTTGTGTTTGTTTTCTTCTAAAAGAGATGAGAAATAAGCAGATCTAGCAGTTTTTATGGCCTTTCTGTATGCAATCATGCTCTCTTTCCACAAATTGCGAAAAACCTCTAGTTTTGTTTTCTTCCAGCTGCGCTCCATTTTTCTGGCTGCTGTTTTAAGGGCCCGAGTGTGCCGAGTTTGTAAGCTACTAATGCCGCAATTTGGACACTACACTATGTTACAATTTTTTCCATAGGCTACCCTCACTGGGGACTAAACTCCCCTAAAACGAAAATCCTAGAAACGCCGCTGCTTTGCAATAAAAGTGGCTCTCCTATTGATTTTGTGCTATCAGTGCGGCTCTCATGAATAAAATAGTGAAGACCACTGATCTAACATATGTTTATTAATAAGTGTTTCTCGGTTAGAGAGTGTGGCAAAAGGCGGATTCGATCCTCTGATCGATTATGTGTCAAAACGTAATGACATGCGCCTTACCCCTACACTACAGCCACGGTGAAGGACTGTACCCACATCTCTGTCTTTATCCCCTTCGAACAGACGCAGTGTTCCAGAAACACCAAAGTTTGTCGTTTTTTGTTCATTCCAAGAATCTCATGTTTAGACCTTCCCATACCTACCTATTGTTCTTACCTGTCGTTTTAATTGTAATCGTTAGCATCGTATCACTTGCCAAAAAAAACCCATTCCTATAATGGGCTTTTAGATGGTAATGTTAGCATCTTTATTATTAGTAGTATGCAGTCCGATTTTTCCCGTTGCGTCTGTCGTTATAGCAACCATGCAGCTTTACAGGGGGTGTGGCTTATCTAAATGAGATGTAAATGAGCCCTATTGTCACTCCCAGCAGGTGAGAACAGGTGAGAAATGCAAAACTTTAGAGGCTGTTTTCTCTTGTTTACACTTTTCTAAAGGCATACATTCAGATGGACACAACTTCTCCAAATATTATCAGATTTCCATGTGTTACACATCGTTGGAAAGCTTGGAGACCACACTTACACTCAGAATCTGTGAATAACTCAAAATGCCCCAGAACCGACTCGTGTCCCTACTTTCCGTGACTGGTCACATATGTGAAAAGTGTCTTTTTTTAATACTTAATTTATGTAACCTGTCAAATTGAGTAAAGAACCTTAATACTAAATTTGTTTTCCAGCGTTTGAATAGGGACATGTTTCATGTCTACTCCTTGGTCTGTTTGTGTCTGTGTATCTCAGGGAGGAGCTCCTGAGCAGGTGTCTGTGATTGCTTGATTGCAGCCTGGGCAGTGTTATGGGTCCTGCACACTGCGATTTTTCAAAATCCCTTGCAAATGTCCCTTGTCAGACTGTACGAACATGATCCCCGATGTAAGCCATGTCACACTGTAAGATCTCAGTTGTCATTAATGTCAGACTGCACGATATTTAAGGCGCGTTAAAAACGGACGCGCCCATGAAAACTCACCCGGAGCTTTATATCATCAATGAATGACGCGATCGGTGACGGTGAGCTGCATTTTAGCAGCTGCACTTTTGTCATCCGCCTGGGAGGGACCAGCTGACGTTTGTTCACCCTTTCAAAATACAGACTCCCTTTTGAGTGGTACTGTAAAATTGTTCCAAGGGAAAAGGCTTGGGACAACACCACTTTTAAGGCGACTGATGGTTGTTCCACCGGAGTAATCCTCCTTGGCAAAGTGTCTGCTACAGACGTAAGTGCTGCCTTTTCTCTCAGAGAAATTCGGCCCTTCTTCTCTTCTAACAGCATGAATCCACACATTTCTTGTTGCTTGATCAGACGGAAATGAGTGAAAAGACAGGTATGGTTGTTTTTGGGTACAACACGAACAACCCGGGACACAACAAAAACTCCTGTTTTTGGACTCACCCCGTTTTGCATTTCCCGCTATCTACTACTACGGTAACAGGAAGTGTCTTTGCACATCCTTAACTAACTTCCGGTTAAAAATGCGGAAGTATGAAAAAGGTCTATTTACACTTCTGACCAGCAGAAGCAAAATTACTGAGTCATCCTCAAAGGTGAATTTTCTAATTTGTCAAATTTATTGTGTATGAAAAATAATCCTTGGGTTAAACTTGATGTTAGAATTATTAACAGATCAGGACTCAATGTTAAATAATAAAAGTGGTTAAAAGTCAAAATCTGGTTGGAAAAAAGTCAAAATCGGTATGAATTTGGTAGCCCTGTATATATATAGCATTTTTCCACCCATTGTTCATATTTACCACCCCAAATTAATAGGTTTACACTGGAAATCAATGCATTTCAATACATTGCAAACACATAACCGGATTAGTTCTACGAGGAGGAAGGTGGGACATCTAGAATCCAGGATTTAGGAAAATACCCAACATTGCTGTTCTTTACTTTGGTGAACCGATTCATACTGTATGTTTTTTAAGGTTAACTGCTCATGAAATAGATACATTTTTGGTTGTTTTTTGGCAAAGGGTACTTAGTTCATTAATATGCCTTTCAAGTTAGCAGTCAGTGACCTTAATGGTTAAATCTGCTGGCCTGTTCCCAAAAGCCATAACCAATTTGAACTCACACAGGCACTGACTCCACACTTACCCCCGATCCCCCTTTCATCTACCCTCATACTGAGCAATATTTAACATTTAAAACTTTTGATAACACTGATATTCTGTGCAATTTCATTACTGTTCAATGTTTAATACTTAATATTTGATACTTAATACTTTTAATACAATCAAAATCACACAAAATAAAAACTATATTTATCTTTCTATTTTAATATATAACGTTTCAGAACTATTTTTATTTTATTCCTTGTTACATTTATCTTGCGTACATGTTGACACCGGAAAAGGAGTTGCTTCAATCTTGCATTGTCTACTCTTCTGGGGTTTTTTTTCAATCCTCAAATGAAGGTTCATGATTCGGATCGCCAGTGTCTCGTTTCAGCAGTTTGACACGAAATCCGAATCATGAATCGATTCGCTGATTCATAACCGTTTGAATCTTTATTTGAGGATTGAACACAAACGCGGAAGAGAAGCCAATGCTGAATAAAGTCGTAGTTTTTGTTATTTTTGGACCCAAATGTAGTTTGGATGTAATATGCTTAACAAATTTAAATAATTGCATCATCCAATACTATAGAATTAACAATAAACTAGACCTATATAAAAACAGAATAATACATAAACATATTTACTTAAGTGTTTTATTAAAATAAGAAATGATTGTAGATATTATATCATTTACAGTTATTTAGGTGTGGTTTCACTGTTTGGATGGTGTTACTGCAAACAATGACAAATATTTTAGTCAAAATCTTTGTTCACCACACTATAAAATGACTCGAGTTAATCTGCGATTTCTTCTCCTGCTCCCCTCTAGGTTACAGCAGCTGAGTTTGATTTTCATTGTCATAGCTGTGTATTATACTGAGTGCATCTGTTCACACTGATTTCAATAGCAGATATCCTATTATAATGTCAATTAGGATCAATCTTAATATATATACAAATTATGAAAACATGTTTTAAGTTATGATATACTGCACTGCACTGGCACACCATCGGGACTGTGGTCATCGTGGCCCCGAGGGGTGTGGCCACCACTGCACTGGCACACCATCGGGACTGTGGTCATCGTGGCCCCGAGGGGTGTGGCCACCGCTGCACTGGCACACCATCAGGACTGTGGTCATCGTGGCCCCGAGGGGTGTGGCCACCGCTGCACTGGCACACCATCGGGACTGTGGTCATCGTGGCCCCGAGGGGTGTGGCCACCACTGCACTGGCACACCATCGGGACTGTGGTCATCGTGGCCCCGAGGGGTGTGGCCACCGCTGCACTGGCACACCATCGGGTCTGTGGTCATCGTGGCCCCGAGGGGTGTGGCCACCGCTGCACTGGCACACCATCGGGACTGTGGTCATCGTGGCCCCGAGGGGTGTGGCCACCACTGCACTGGCACACCATCGGGACTGTGGTCATCGTGGCCCCGAGGGGTGTGGCCACCGCTGCACTGGCACACCATCGGGACTGTGGTCATCGTGGCCCCGAGGGATGTGGCCACCGCTGCACTGGCACACCATCGGGACTGTGGTCATCGTGGCCCCGAGGGGTGTGGCCACCGCTGCACTGGCACACCATCGGGACTGTGGTCATCGTGGCCCCGAGGGGTGTGGCCACCACTGCACTGGCACACCATCGGGTCTGTGGTCATCGTGGCCCCGAGGGGTGTGGCCACCGCTGCACTGGCACACCATCGGGACTGTGGTCATCGTGGCCCCGAGGGGTGTGGCCACCACTGCACTGGCACACCATCGGGACTGTGGTCATCGTGGCCCCGAGGGGTGTGGCCACCGCTGCACTGGCACACCATCGGGACTGTGGTCATCGTGGCCCCGAGGGGTGTGGCCACCGCTGCGGCAGGCGTCCCTTATTTTTCTGTATTGAAGGTGGCAACCCTACTTGTGTTACCTATGATATGTACATGCATGTTTCTAGGTAAAGAAACAAATTTGACCTGTAATATTTAAATGTTTAAATTGTTTTCTAAAGAATTTGTCCTGTTAGACTTCTTATTTTAATATTTTTAAATCTTTTTAATTTAGCACATTTTCCTAAATCAGTAGTGTTTTTTTATTTATTGTAATAAAGTTCAGCACTGTTTTACTATGTTAAAAACGATTGGTCGATTAATCGGTTGTCGGGAAGTGCGGTTCAACCTAGTTATTGGAATCGGTAAAATCCACTATCGGTCGACCTCTAGTTGTGGGCAATATCAGCCTTATAGAGTATGATCCGTACTTCGAATTCTGACCGGAAATAGTAAACCATCTGGGTATCTTTGGCACACTTTTTTCAGCACACTACAATTTGGGACGTACTAATTCTGTTTTCAAATACTATTTAGTACGGGTAGTATGCGAATTGGGACACAGGGGCCGTTGCTCTATGTGCGTACTTGTCTGTTCTTCTCTTGTCTGTGTTCTCATGGACTTGTGAATCGTCATCAGTCGCTGCCCAAGTACTGTTCCAATTCAAAGTTCACATCTAGCCAAGTACAGTTCAAATCCCGGATGTGTCCTTGATCCGCCCCTTTTATCGAGGATGCATCGAGGAGACATCCCAGAATGCATCTCGCACCGACCAGAAGCGTCAATAGCGGAGGAGAAACCCAGCGTAATTTAAAAATACTACTGTTAATGTTTTTAAAAAAAATTGTTTTAAGACTCTTTCAGGCGAGAATGTACTTGTTTAATGTTTAAATCTGTGGTTTATTTATGAAGAGAGCGCCTATTTGGCAATTTGGTCTGGTGTTTTCGGAGTTGTGAGATCCAGTCGGTCCAGCAGGTGATCAGCGCTTGTTAACCCGCCGAGAGCAGCCTTTCCTCGGCTAGACCTTCTGACGTCTGCCGCTGACTCTGGTGTGGTTAAACATCAGATATCAGAAACACGAGAAAAGAGGCAGGGTTGTGTTTTATATTTCATTTTGTTATAAATATACATGCATAATCATGGTGTGAGTTGCCTGAACCACATTTGTGTGGCTATAATATGCTTAAAGGTCCTGTTCTTCGCGTGTTTTCGAAGCTTTGATTGTGTTACCAGTGTGCAGTATAACATGAGTTCATGTTTCGCGTGTAAAAAAACAGTATTTTTCACACAGTTGTCTTATCTGTACAGCGCTGTTTCCTCTGTCCTACAAACGTCCTGATGATTTCCTTGTTCTATGAAGTCCCTCCTTCAGAAACACGTAACGAGTTCTGATTGGGCCAGCGCTTCCTGTGTTGTGATTGGACAGCAGCTTAGCGCACTTTGCCCGGAAAGGTCCCGCCTCTTACCATAACGGGGAGATGCAAGCGCTGAATGTGCGCTCTTCTCCACGTGGGAGAGCACCGAGACCACGCCCCCTATTTTGCGTGTTCTTGTGGGCGGAGCCAGCAAACGGTTCTAGTGACGTCATCACAGCAGGAAGTGCAGCGGTGTAGCCCAAACCGGCCGCTCGCTGTCGGCTTTGAAAGGGAACTTCTGTTAAATAAAATATCTCGCTTGACATTGAACTTTGAGCTTTATAATTTTACAGGTATTATTTATGCTCTAACAGCAACATTACACACTAACTAAAGTTTGATAGATGGAATCGCGAAGAACGGGACCTTTACGTTTTTTTGTTTTGTTTTTTATGGAGAAAAGAGGCATATGATATGATATATTTTGTTTTATTGTAGCCTAAAATGATTACATTTTTTGTTTTAATGAAAAGAAAAAAAGAGGCAGCTCGTGTTTTATGACATATTTCGTTTAATTCTAGCCTAGAATATACGTTTCTCAATACGCAAACTTCTGACTTGCGTCCGTGTAATTCAGACTTGCCAAGTTCGACTGGAGAACGGAAATGTTGTGCAGGCAATGCATTATCTTCACTAGCCTCACTGCATGGCAAAACGAAATATAAAAAACATTCCTCTTTTTGTTTACATTAAAGAAGAAGAAGAATAATATGTTGTTCAGACAAGTGTGCATATGATTTTCACTCTAATAAAATGAAATATGACATAAAACATAGCCCAGTCTCTTTTTGTTAAATGTCCGTTTATGTGTGATCAATGATATAAGAGTATAAATAAAAGGTATAAGAAGCTATACAAGAAATAAAGTGAACAATCCACTCAAACAAAGTTAGTGCTATCTACAACGGTTATGATAAATAGCCTAAATTAAAAACTTCACTCAGACGTCAGAAGGTCTAGCCGAGGAAAGGCTGCTCTCGGCGGGTTGATGAGCGCTGAGTACCCGCTGGACCGACTGGATCTCACAACTCCGAAAACACCAGACCAAATTGCCAAATAGGCGCTCTCTTTATAAATAAACCACAGATTTAAACATTAAACAAGTACATTCCCGCCTGAAAAAGTCTTAAAACTACATTTTGTGACATAATAACTGTAGTGTTGTTAAACTGTGTGGGTTTCTCATCCGCTATTGACGCTTGCTGATCGGTGCGAGATGCATTCTGGGATTCCGGTTTGTCTGAAGTCCACACAAGTCTCCTCTCCATGCATTCTCGATAAAAGGGGCGGATCAAGGACACATCCGGGGATTATAACTGTACTTGGCTAGATGTGAACTTTGGATTGGAACAGTACTTGACCAGCGACTGATGACGATTCGCAATTGAGATTGATGACGATTCCTCCCGTCCTCTGGAGTTTGTTTTGCCGAGTCGAACTTGGCAATCACAAGTTTGCGTACTTGGTATAGAGAAACGGCCAGGGTGTGTGTCCACATGAACACTCATGCTGTGTCCCAATTCGCCTACTTATACTACGTCCTAAAAGTATGCACTCTTTTTGTGAAGAAAAGATATATACTTTTGAGTGTGTAGCAGAAAAGTATGCAAGCTTCGGGACTACTTCGCCATCTTTAACGGACTCTGTCGCTTAGTTACGAGCATCCCGTCAGCGTTTATCTGCCCTGTCAATCATCGTCAGATTCGTCACAGTTCAAATCCTCCACATTCAGTTTAATCTCCTGCCGTATCGGAGAGAAATGTAGCCGCTCGTTGATCTGCCATGTGTGTGTCTTTAATGCAGAGACTCTCCTCCTGTGTTTGCAGTTTAAATATAATGATGCATTTAAAAGTTAATGGCCAAACATGTCATTACAAAAATTCACAATGCTGCTGCAGGTGAAATATAATGTGGACAACACTGAATAAATATATTTTTGTCAGGTTAAATATTGACAGTTGGTCACTCAAACCCCTTTATCTAAACTTCTCTACTTAACCGTCAAACTCACACAGCCGTCATGTTTGTAGTTTTTTGACGCTTTTTATCCGCGTTTGTAGTTCTAATCGAATCCTCGTCCAACTCGCAGTGGGTTGTGGGTAAGATCAGCCGTTAGAGTGCCCGTCGATCCATACTTCGAATTCGGAAATAGTAAAGCATCCGGGAATCTTTGGAATACTCTTTTCAACATACTACGATTTGGGACACACTAATTCTATTTTTGAGTACTATTTAGGATGGATAGTATGCGAATTGGGACGCAGGGTCATTGTTCAGCTCACAGGCTGATTTCCTTCACCTGTTTCTCATTACCTGCTCCTCATATATACTTCTCTTTCTTCTTTGAGGTCCTTGTTTGTTCCAGCCCACTCTGCCAGTTTGATGGTCTGTCACCAAGCTTTTTCAAGGTTTTGTTTCTCAGTAAGTGTTTTTTGGATTTTGGTCTTTCCTGTTTTGGATTTTCCAGTGCCTCAAATCAAATCCATCTTTTAATTCTCCAGCCCAGGGCATTTCCTGCTCCTGTTTTTTCATTTTTTGAGCCTCATCATCATCAGTGAAGGAAAAGTTGCAAAATGGAGATCCATTGTCAACCAAGTACAAGATATCACCAGCTCCTACATCTCTCACGAAATGCTTTCACCACAGCTAACAACAAACACCACATCGAGCATAATGAGCAGCATCATTCAAACGTGTGATTGACCAATCCGAACATTATAAAGAGTGTTCTTTGAATGCTCTCTGTAGTTTAATCATTTAAATAACAGATTTGTTTCATGCTGCTAACAGAAATGACGTGAAGTAGATGGTTTTAGTCACTGACTTGATTCACTGATGCATCAAGAAGGCCAAGACTGACAGTTTTAAACGATTTAGAAAGAGCGTCTGTGTGAACTTGAATGATTAGCTACACATCAGAACTCACTGATCCCAGATCAGGTATTAATGAACACTGTTACTCACTGTCTGTGGCGGTGCTGTTGAATCCGTATGGTAAAGCCTGTGCTGCTGACATTCACTGATAAAACTGACTCCTTTCTCTACTAATTCTCTGGGCGGGCAAAGCAGAGGAAGGGGCGGTAGGGTTGCCACCCGTCCCGTGAAATACGGAATCGTCCCGTATTTTCAGGAAAAATGACTTGTCCCATATTTTACATAGGTCCACCCACATTGTGTGAAGACACGTCCTATTCTGCCCCTAATTGGGTCGCTGCCGTCGTTGGTTTGTTTGATTGATTTGTTTCAGGCTACGTCTACACTAATCCAGATAAATTTAAAAACGGAGTTTTCATCTAAAAACGCTCCGCGTCCACACTATCATTTTCAATCGTTTTCCAAAAAATGTTCATCTGCACCGAACCGTCTGAAAACGCTTACATCCCCGTACTGCGCGTGAGCAAATCCAAGACGCTTCGACTTGCATCATTTGGCTAAAAATCATACTAAAAATGCGTCATTGTATTAAAAAGCCTCCGTTTTCACAGTCCACACTACGAGGCGAAGACGGCGTTTTCAAATTTATCAGCTTTGGAGAGCGTTTTCAAAACGATACGTTTTCATTGACTTAAAAGGCTTTCTCAGTGTGGCCGGAAGGCCAAAACGGAGAGAAAAATATACGTTTTCAAATGAAAACGTATTAGTGTGGACATGGCCTCAGGTTCACGGGCCGTGAATCACGGCCAATCAGAGTCAGAAGAGGAGGGGACCCCACCTCGCCGGTTCTTTTCTATACACAAATCCGGCGAAACACGGAAGTAAAGCATCGCCGCCATTATTGCGTGCCTTGCTGCTAAGGACTTAGAGCAGTGCGTACACGAAAACACTGCTCAAATGAGGTTAATAGCTTAACAATGACTGATTCTCCCCTCATGTCATGTTATAATAGCCTACCTTTTTTCCCTTATAAATTATTTTTATTTTTGTTACGAATGCATACTATTATTATTTTTTCCCCGTTTGTACTAAGAATATTAAGAAAAAATATGGCCTTATTAAATCAGCACGTAAACTTGCGTGACCTACCGATGTGCTCATGCATATGTTCACAAGCTGCAATACAAAGCCATGACCAGTTGTAGCAATAGAATACATGTTCCTACAGGCACAAGATTATTTTATGAATCATCTGGCATGCGATAAGCGTCAGAACCTAAACTAAAGGGCATGAGTTCGGGATGGATTGGCCAGATACTGCATCCTACATCACGGATCAGCCGCTGCGTATGAATCAGTGTCGTGAGGTTTTCAGGCAGCGGACTTGTACCATAATATGTCAGTAACAATAGAGAAAACTACAAAGTTACATTTGTGTAATTGTGACTGAAAGTCGTGCATTACTGCCGCGCGCTGCTCTAAGTGCAGCATAAGTCCTCATAACTGTTCGTTATTTCATGTTCTTAAAACGTGTTTGTGTAAAACAATTCCGTGATCACGGAAAGCAGGGCCCTAATATTAGCAACACAATGACAGTGTTCAGTTTTTTTGCTGTCTTAATTACATTTGGCAGACGCATTTATACATTAATACATCCTGTTGTCAATAAATTACCTTTCTGTAAGTTTTGGCCAATGCCTGACATCATCTACCCAATGTTCCCTTTCACCAGACATTTTATTTAATGTGCAGGATCCGCTTTCATTGAAATGTCATTAGAGGACACCGGCAAGTGTCACACCGTCACGCACTTCGCAGGCACGCAGTAAGAGGCAGGTCCAAATACCCCCTTTTTTATCACCTCAACTTATTGATTGATAACGTTAGATTTCATAAATGCTGCCTATTAAGAAATAATGTTAATAATGTAGGCTACATGAATGATGTTATGGTATGATTTGTTTATTAAGGTTAAGTTGTCCAGTCAGACACAAGCATTACTTTAATAAGAGTTAAGATATATATGTATATATATTTAATCAAAATAGGACCTTTTAGGAATAAAATAAACAACTATTTGTTATTCTTAACAAATTTAAATAATTGCATCATCCAATACTATAGAATTAACAATAGACTATATAAAAACGGAATAATACATAAACATATTTACTTAACTTACCAAAAATATAAATGTTGTTAAGTGTTTAATTAAAATAAGAAATGATTGTAGATATTATATCATTTACAGTTATTTAGGTGTGGTTTCACTGTTTGGATGGTGTTACTGCAAACAATGACAAATATTTTAGTCAAAATCTTTGTTCACCACACTATAAAATGACTCGAGTTAATCTGCGATTTCTTCTCCTGCTCCCCTCTAGGTGACAGCATCTGAGTTTGTTTTTCATTGTCATAGCTGTGTATTATACTGAGTGCATCTGTTCACACTGATTTCAATAGCAGATATCCTATTATAATGTCCATTAGGATCAATCTTAATATATATACAAATTATGAAAACATGTTTTAAGTTATGATATACCACCACTGCACTGGCACACCATCGGGACTGTGGTCATCGTGGCCCTGAGGGGTGTGGCCACCGCTGCGGCAGGCGGCCCTTATTTTTCTGTATTGAAGGTGGCAACCCTAAGGGGCGGTAACCTTAAAATAATTAATTTTTTTAATAATTAATAATTTTTTACAATTAAATGAAGATAAGACTGAGTTTATTATGTTTGGGAACAAACAGCCTGGGTATAGCTTGGCAGGAAAGTGTGGACCATTGTCCAATAATATGAGTAGCTATGTGAGGAACCTCGGCGTATTATTTGATACTGAAATGTGATTTAACCGTCAAGTTAACAGTGTTGTGAAATCATCTTTTTTTCACTTGAGAAAATTAACCAAACTAAAACATATTTTATTATACAAGGATTTGGAGATTGTTCTGCATGCCTTTACTTCAACCCGCTTAGATTATTGTAATGCTCTTTACCTGGGCATAAGTGAATCACTTGTTACTCGTCTTCAGTACGTGCAAAATGCTGCCGCGAGATTTTTAACAAATACTAGAAAACGAGATCACATAACACCTGTATTGATAACCCTTCACTGGCTACCTGTTAAATTTAGAATACAATACAAGGTGTTAATGTTTGTTTTTAAAGCACTACATGATCGAGCCCCAGTGTATATAAAGGACATGTTAATCCCATACCAGCCTCAACGTCCGTTACGTTCTTCCCAGAACACGCTCTTAACCGTCCCTCGATCTCGTCTGAGGCGTAGTGGAGATCGCGCCTTCTCGGTCGCGGCCCCGGCACTTTGGAATGAGTCGCCGCTATCTCTGAAATCCTTTTAAAAATAAATAGATATTTATTTATTTTATCAAGCTTTTGGCGTCTGATTGGGGTTGGAAACTGTGAGTGATTATGTGATTATGATTATGTGTTTGATTTTTGGTGTCATGTGTGATACCTTGGTTTTGAATTTTTTGTGTGTGTGTGTGAGTTATTGTAACATTGTCGTATCTTTTGATGTTGTTTGATACTCATGGACAGCACTTTGGTCCATTCTAATGGTTTTGAAAGTGCTTTAGAAATAAAAGTTGAGTTGAGACAATTTATTTTTAGACATTAACAGACACCGTTATAAACCATCTACATAATTGAGCTTAGTGTTATAGTGGTACAAACACAGTTTGAAATAACACAATAACCATAAGGTGTTGTTCATTATAAACGTGGGATTATGAATTATATTGAGCACATCATACATAGAAAGCATGCTGTAATTTAACGTTACCCTGTACACTTCAGCTGCAGGTCATCGTGAAGCGTTTCAGCATAAACACGAAGAGCTGCTACAGATCTTTATTCAGGAGCAGCTGGATTAAATGTTGGATTTAGGACCATCAGAATGACTGCGGTGTTCATTACTACACCCAAGAACAGAACACACAATCGCCCAGCGGCTCTACTTATACAACGGCGGACTGGAACGACCACAGACATCATATAGATCATATAAACCTATGATGTCTAATGGTAATGACGACAGCTTGAGCTCGCTCAGGGCGGGTCTGAGAGGAAACGCTGCTGTCAATCAACAGTCGTGGGAGGGGCTTGTGTGACGTCACACATCGAACGGCTGGATTTGAGACAGGGGAAAACATGAGGAGAATAAAAACAACACTGGATGGATTTATCATTATAGGATGGTTGTGTACAGGCACTGCCAACACACATTTCCATACAATCAGCTTGTAAAAGTGCATGTGCCATTATATGAAATTAGGGCTGGGCGATATGACGAAATATATCGTCTGGACGATAGAAAATGTCTATCGTTTTATATAAGGCTCTATCGCTTACGCCACGATAAGGCGTTTACGGCAGAATTTTATGTCAAGATGCACCTCACGCCACGGCATGCCCATGCACGCTGCAATACATAAACAACAAACATGGAGTAGTAGACGCGGTTCAGACCAGGGTAATTCTCAGAGTAATTATGCCAGAGTGCTGGCATAAGCGCTCAAAACGAACTTCAGACACTGCAACGGGCTTTTACGCGTGGCACACCAGCCATGTATTGAAATATTTTAATGGCAGGTAGGGATGGCGAAAACAACATTTTCTTGACCGACCACCGAGCCTCATTAGCCGGTTGAAACCGGTTAACCGATTAGTTTAAAATATGCTGCGCTATTTGAAATAACAGCCGCGAGCCTGCTCTCTCTCTCTCTCTCACACACACACACAACACACACACACACGCACTATCCTAGCGCTGCCGCCTCCCTTCCACTCCACAGCGCGAAACATGAGTCCTGCAAACGCGCCGCCGAGGAGCTTGTTTGCAATCTGAGGACAAATGGCTCCTTAGTTTCGAAATGGTTTGGGTACAAGGTGATTGCGTTGAACATAAAGGCATTTGTCTAGCGTTAGAAGCACATTTGTAACATTGCCGCGGCTCATTTAAGAAAATGACAGCTCTGAAGAGACGTCGTCTGCCCTGGCTCTAACCTCGAGTGTTTAGCCTGTTTACTTTTTGCAAACCTTGTGAGCGCGCAAACACAAACGCTGTGACCTCGCGCCAAATGTTTTTATTGGTTTATTAAGTACAAACAGGCGAGTTATGAAAAATTGAGTGCGAAGGATATGTTCACTTCACACAAAAAGATTTTGAAATGAGATGGCTAACTGTAGTAGCGTTTAGTCCACTGTATAAGAGCCTAATTTAGAGATCACTTTTTTTTTTCAACCGACAACTTTGATCGGTTAACATCCCTAGGCAGGTGTTAACTTTACCAACAGTCTTGCTTGAAAAAAGGTTCTAAATAAAATAAAAATGTAGTCCATACTACCTTTATTTGTTTTGTATATCATTTCAAACTGCATTTCCACATTGCAATTTATAAACTGCACTAAAGACTATTCATAAACTGAATTAACAGAAAAATTGCTATATCGTTATGCATATCGTTATCGGGATATCAAATTAGCTATATCGGGATATGAATTTTTGGCCATATCGCCCAGCCCTATATGAAATGGTATCAAATTAATCATGAGGGTATTATGACAGTTTTAGTGTTTTTCAGGGATGCATTCACTTCAGCAACAAATAGAAACAACCCAATAACACTGGAGTTCAAGGTTTTGACAACTGTGCGCTCCCTGGCCAAAGGGAAAAATGCAACTGTATCTCTGCCATCCGTCTGTTGAATATTTCATCAAACAATAAATGCCCTCTCTCAACCCCACATCATCCGACAATTCATACGCTTTAGGTTCTTGATGTTCGCCAACCATAAAGACACAAAGCCCACTTCATGGCCATAACTGGACTACCCGGTGTAGTTATAGATGGAACACGTGTCCGAGTCATTGCACCATCAGAAGATGAATGTGCATTTGTAATCATAGCATGAACACACAGGTGTTTTTTGAGGCCAGCTGCATTATTCTGGACATTGTGGTGAAATGGCTTCAGTTTGAGAGGTATCGTGACCCAGCTGGACAGTGGCTATTCCTATATGACGTGGCTCCTCACGCCTTACACAGATTCTATATTTTCAACAAATATAGATTTTAATCTTCAATGACACTAAAACATTATGGTCAACTTGAGAATAATGTGGTATTACTGTGGCGGCAGTTTTCCACTGAATGTGGTCATCTCTGCCCTCGGCTGAAACTGGTAATACCAGTGCGTTTCACAGCCATCATTGCTTCTGGACAGAAGTGGAAAACTTGGCACTCATATATTCCCATGCATCTTTTTTGGTTTGTTTTGGAAGTTATCCCAAATCTCCCTTTAATTATTTCCTCTTTTTGTTCTTGACCATGTTTAAGTTGACACTCCTTCTGACACCGACTGCGCCAGACCATAATGCAATAATAATTGAGCAGTAGCAGCTTCATGACAACCAAGGCCAAAATTCCCAGATGAGCCACAATCTCTTTGTGGTGTGAAATGGGTGGGATGGCCAGTGGTCACTGTGGGAGCTGAAGACACGGTTAGCCTCTCGAATCTCTCTTCATGCAGTGGATACAGAAGGCTCTGCGGAGCAGGGAGACACACCTCAGACACTGTGGCTCGTGCTGGTCTTACACTGACAGATGTAGGGTTGCATGGATGATTGCCCAACTCAAACTAGTTTCCACTTTCTGTGGTTGGAGGCTGTCTATACGTGTTCATAAAACCACAGGAAAGGCAGGTCAAGCAGAACTCTGTGCTCTGATCAGATGAGAGCCTCTCAGGACTGTAGACCGAACACAGTGCTCATAATACAATACACTTTTACATCTGTGTGGGTTTGGCACGACGCTTCCCAGATTTGTTCCTCATTACAAGCTTTTCCTCGTTTGCAGGGGCAAGTTTTGTAAGGACATGCATAGGCATGAACTGCCTAAGTCTCTTTTTGAGGTTTCCCCTCTACTTATTGTCCTCCTCCTTAAAAAAGACACCTATCCTCCAGGAACTGATACTGCGGGCACATCCTTTGCTGGTTTATCACAGATGTTAACCTTGAAAAATGCACAGCCATGAAATTTGCATTGTGCCTTTGTGTACCAAAATGGATACTGCTTCTTTCTGTATTTAAATGAGAAAATGCCTGTCCATCCGTTTGTACCCTTGCCTTACACTGGGTTTTATCTTTGCCCACTCTTCCCATGACAATGTAATTGTAAATTGAGAGGGTACCATTTCTTTTACATCACATACCTTCATTGTCTTCATTTCCTTGTTTTGTTTCTTCAACAATAAAGGAAAGCCTAGTCTTCTTTGTCTTGTTGTGCACTTTGGACAGAACCAGGGTGAAATCCCAGAAATCTCCTTATATGCGATGCATGAGGGATGAAACCAGTCCTCATCTGCTAGACTGTGCCATGGCTTTGTGTTTCTCCTTTGGCTTCAATAGGCTTGTCCTTGAAAAATAATAATTGCAATGAAATACTGCATTATGACCAAATACATAAAACGTGTCATTTATGATAATGTATCATGACAAATTGTCTGCAAGGACTAAAATAAAATGTGTTGAATGAACGAATGGAACTTTTAGATATGTACTGTTATGAATAAATATGTTTAAAGCTTTTTTGGGTTAAAAATGATTCAGAATACATTTGTGCAAGTCAATAACCAGCCAGTGTTCGAAACTGCCTGCGTACCTTAGCTCGATTTACTTCCAGTGGTACTGGTGGATTTCCAAGCATATCTTTGCTTCATGACGTCACATCTGTACACAAAGAAGGAGTCCCGGCTAGTGGGCTATATTGCGTGTGAGGATGCTGGAGATTTATAGTTTATTCTCACTAAGCGGCGGATCCAAAAAGGGTCAAATGACCATCTTTTGTCAAATTGTAAAATGCAAAATCTTTCAGAATCTCGGAGTGGCTTCAGAAAAAGAGAGACTTCAACCGGGCTGATGGGAAAACAAGGATAAAAAGGCCTTTTGAAAGGTGATGTGAACGCCGTGCTTTAAAAGGGTTCAAAATGGATGCAGAGACGCTTTTTTCCTGCTGGACAGGTCAGACATTTCAATAGTTCAATAATGTAACCATAGCACACTTCTTTTGCTCTATTCATACAGTTAAGGAGTTTTCTTTGGTGTGGCTTTCTCGTTCCGCTGTGTGTATTATGGTAAACCTCGGTTATTTTGTGCTAGTTATGACAGGGAGCAATTCACCTCTAACGTTATGCCACATTAATTTGTTGGTATATGACGATTAAAAATGAGACTGCACAGAAATGGAAACTGAACTACAGGTGGCCCTAATAAACATTAAATATAGTGCTGATATTTACATTAACCATTTGAAACCAATTTATAATTTGCACGGATTGACGTGATATGATAAACAATGGTTAGATTTAATCATGGCGATTTATTGCACTGCTTTTTTGCCCTTAGTTGGTCAGATCAAAAGTGGATGTTAGCTCCTCACCTGTTGTGACGACCTCTTCGGTACCTGTTCCCACAAATTAGCAGTCTATTAAATACACCTGTGACCAGTGCTTCAGCCGCTCCTTTAAGAAGAGCTCTCCAGTTGAGACTTTCCCCAGCTCCCAATTGTTGTGCAATACCAATCTACATTTTCTCAATATGCAGTAGTCCTATAACCTTACACGATTTCATGGATGCAAGGCAAGACAGTCTAGCCTACATGACAACACATGCACCCTTAACGCTTTTTTAAAATCCGATATGCTATAGCTAGTATTCGTAAAGCAACACTATGAGTTTACATGGAGCACTGTACTTATCAGTTTTTAAAGTCCAATCTGAATGAAAATGCTCCATATAAACACCTCAATCGGAATAAAAATGCCCAGACCAAATTAAATTGTAATCAGTTTGAGAGGGCTGGGATAAACCTTTCCACGAACCGATCAAATGAAGCATTTCACCATGTAAACGGCCTGACCCGATTACTGTGAGTGTGTGTCTTTATATGACGTGATATACAGCGCTCACACCAGGCTATAGTGCTGACAAGAGAGGAACGATGATTTCTCTGAGGGGAAAACTTTTTATTTCGTAAGAAGTTATGAAGATAATGTTGGCATAATGACAGACATAGCTTGGCTACACCCTCTCATCTTGACAGAGTTTGTCCAAGGCACTTTTTACTTCAACTACACCTGACAGAAGAATTCATTTTTCTGAGATGATTATTATACTATTATACATTATTATACAGCAAATAAATAGCTTTTATAGAACCGTCCTGGTGGCCGTTGAGGACAGCGTTGACATTTCTGACGCAGCAGACAAACTGAGCTCATGTCACAAAATGATTGGACTGAAAGTCAGCACACGTAAAGCCCAGATCGGCTTAGAAAACGTCTCATGTAAACAGTCCACTAGATCTTTCAATCTGAATGAAAGCGTGCATGTAAACGTGACTGACATAGGAGGTTGCATTGGCTAAAGTTGTTTGGATGCACGTTGTTTTAAGGAGCAGCAAAGATGTGCATTAGGCCGGAGACACACTGCAAGCGTGGCGTTTCTGCTGCGTGTCGGCCGCGGGGCGGCTGCCTGGCGTTTTCTCTGTCTTTGCACACCAGAAGCGTGTCTGACGCAGCGCTGCTGCTGCTGGGAAGCCCTATACTTCATGTTAAATATAAATATATTGCCTATTGATACAGCAAAGACAACGTCGGCAGTAGCCTATTGACCATACATATCTATGGCATTGACGGCAAAATAGGCTACAGAATATCTCGTTCTGTATTGACAGGTTTAATATTTCAAAATCGATAATTATGTTGTTTTTTATTATTACAATTAGGCCTATATCTGCATTTATGTTAACCTACAGACTTTCAAACATGAAAATGTCATTTATTAATATGTATTCATGTCAAAATGGCATATAAACATCTTTTCCTATGCTATTTTGCCTAGAAACGCTTCCAACACGCTCGCGTGTCGCGTGATAAATAGGCGTCTCTTCTATTTGAAGCATGCACGCGTTTTCCGCGTGATGCAGGCAGTATGCCCGCGCTAACCAGTTAACATGGGAGCCGAAATAAAAACACAATCATTTACCATGACGGGGATCTATTGAAATACAAATCCTACCGAATACTCTCCGTAGCCTCCATACCGAGTCCTCCACGTAGCCCACACCATTTATTGAAACAGGCTAGATCATTTTTACAGGATTATATCTTTTTACTGCGTCATGAAAATGCTGCCCGATCCATAGCCTCACATTATGTTAAATGTTAAAAATAAAATGTATTAAATGCATTTATACAATACATAATTTTAATGATTTTTAAAAATAATAATTTAATGGTAGTATGTCCACTGATTATGGTATTTCAGATTCAGAGTTATTAAAAGGATTGTCGACCAGTATTTTGAAGAACATGGAACCAAAAGAAAACTAAAAGGTGTGTGTGTGTGTGTGTGTGTGTGTGTGTGTGTGTGTGTGTGTGTGTGTGTGTGTGTGTGTGTGTTCAGCTGACTATGTTGTGAAATGGTTGGTTTTCTTCTGTTATTTGTAGTGTTTGGCACAGATAGTGATGTTTCTAATAGGACTCGTCTTCCCCTCAGACTGTACATTTAAAACCTCTCTAGTTATAGTCTCTAAATAAAAGAAACACCTGAATATGTTTACAGTTAGTTTTAATGTTTGACATATGCTTTACACCAATTAAGATTATACTTTAATTTCCAAAAACCTTGAACCTGAAGTGACTTTAAGAGCTATATTAGAGAATGGTAAATGCCCACATACTTTCGTAATGAAACTAATTAATGAATTTTATTCCAGATGCATTATAATTGAACATTATTCATCATTTATCATTACGTACTTGTGCATGAACTCTTTGATTATGGTTTCTGTATATATTGCCCAAAATCAACATCACAACGTGTGCAAACCAACACAGATTTTTACCATGTTAAGTGAAAAATGTAATTAATATCTATTTTTTAAATGAAATTTAAGTTTACTCGTATCGTGGTTCTGTCATCTTTAACAGGAAAGTCAATCTGTCTCCTCTAATCGTTGTTCGGTCGAATCCAGATTGAGTTATTGTGTGAGGAGTCTCAGTGAGAGAACAGTGTTAGCTAATGATATATAACATTATATACGCTAGCTAACGATATAACACTGTGCTCAATCTCAATACTGCACAGATTATTATCATGCGTCAGGCAAAGCTGGTACTGGTCCTCTAGGAGTATTGATTCTTACCAATAACAGAAACTAACAGGCTTTGACCTTTATTCATTAATTCTGTGTTATGGGTTTATTTCCTGCTGATTCACTGATAGTGTGAGGATGTATATGAGATTATGAGTATGTATTTGAGTGAATTTGAATGTACATACATGGCATGAATAACATGTACAGTACACATTATTTGTGTTAATGAACATATTCCTCAAGGCACAGACGATATAGCAATCTGGGCTCGATGTCCTGAAAGGCTGGACTTTGTGCAACCTAACCCAAACACAATCATTTACAAATCCTACCGAATACTCTCCGTAGCCTCCATACCGAGTCCTCCACATAGCCCACACCATTTATTGAAACAGGCTAGATCATTTTTACAGGATTATATCTTTTTACTGCGTCATGAAAATGCTGCCCGATCCATAGCCTCACATTTTGGGGAGGACTTAACAGCCATCCATTAACATTTACATTTACATTTAATCATTTAGCAGACGCTTTTATCCAAAGCGACTTACAAAAAAGGGGAGAGTAATAGAAGCAACGGAACAGACAAGGCCAAAAACCTGTAAGAGCTGTAAGAAATCTCAAGTAATTAGCACAATACACAATTTTTTTTTTTTTTTTTTTTTTAAAGACAGACATCTACAACAAAAACTCACGTCCGCACAGTGCCGAACACTTGATTTTGATAGCTAAGATAGCTACAACCCATTAGGACTAAGGCTGTTGCCCCAGCTGTTGTCGTTAATGCAGATTCAGTGGCCCAATGGGTTGGTTTTGTATTCTAGCTAAACGCGCAGCAATAGCCATCTACAACAAAAACTCACGTACGCAATATACAGAACACTGGATTCTGATAGTTATGATTACTATGTAACATACCCGCCTGAAGGCGCAAATCCGGATGAGAGACGTAGATATGATCCCGGAGTGTACGCTTTTGGTCGTGGCTGTGGTGATCAGTAAGTGCTATTCTGTATTGGTCAAGTGCAAATGGAAAAGATGTGTCTTAAGATGTTTTTTAAGAATGGCTACAGACTCGGCAGCACGAATTGAGATCGGCAGGTCATTCCACCAGGTAGGAACGGTCCAGGAAAATGTCCGTGAGAGCGATTTCATGCCTCTTTGGGATGGAACCACGAGGCGCCGCTCGTTCGCAGAACGCAAGCTTCTGGAGGGTGTGTAAGTCTGAGCAAGTGAATTTAGGTATATTGGTGCCGAGCCAGAGGTTGTTTTGTAGGCGATAACTAGTGCCTTGAATTTGATGCGAGCAGCCATTGGCAACCAGTTCAGTTTGATGAAGAGAGGCGTAACATGCGCTCTCTTCAGCTCATTAAAGACCACTCTCGCCGCTGCATTCTGGATCAGCTGCAAGGGTTTGATAGTGCATGCTGGAAGCCCAGCCAGAAGAGCATTACAATAATCCAGTCTGGAGAGAACAAGAGCTTGAACCAGGAGTTGTGCAGCCTGTTCTGATAGGAAGGATCTAATCTTTCTAATGTTGTATAAAGCAAATCTGCAGGACCGGGCTGTTGCAGTAATGTGGTCAGTGAAGTTTAACTGGTCATCAATCACAACTCCAAGGTTTCTTGCTGTCCTTGATGGAGTTATGGTCGATGAACCAAGCTGAATGGAGAAATTTTGATGAAGTGCTGGGTTGGTTGAGAAAACAAGTAATTCTGTCTTTGCAAGATTGAGTTTAAGATGATGCTCTTTCATCCAGTCAGAAATGTCTGTCAGACAGGCAGCGATACGAACACTGACTGTAGGATCATCTGGTTGAAATGAGAAGTAGAGTTGAGTGTCATCCGCATAGCAGTGATAGGAGAAGCCGTGTTTCTGAATGACAGAACCTAATGATGACATGTAGATGGAGAAGAGAAGTGGTCCAAGGACTGAGCCCTGGGGAACCCCAGTAGCTAGATTATAAGACTTAGACACTTCACCTCTCCATGACACCCTGTAGGACCTACCAGAGAGGTAAGACCTGAACCACTGGAGAGCAGATCCTGAGATCCCCGTCCTCTTAAGTGTTGACAGGAGGATCTGGTGGTTAACTGTGTCAAAAGCAGCAGACAGATCCAGCAGAATGAGCACTGAGGATTTGGAAGCTGCTTTTGCCAGTCTCAGTGCCTCAGTTACCGAGAGCAAGGCCGTCTCAGTCGAATGACCGCTTTTGAAGCCGGATTGGTTGTTGTCTAGGAGGTTGTCCCTTTCAAGAAACTTAGAGAGTTGATTGAACACAACTCGCTCAAGGGTCTTTGCAATGAAAGGCAGAAGGGATACCGGTCGGTAGTTTTCTAAAAGTGCTGGATTCAGAGAGGGTTTCTTAAGCAGTGGGGTTACCCGAGCCTGCTTAAATGCTGTGGGAAAGGTTCCCGTGTGAAGAGAAGTGTTGACAATGTGAGTGAGTGCAGGAGTGATTGAAGAAGAAATAGCCTGAAGGAGGTGAGTGGGAATAGGATCAAGTGGACAGGTAGTAGGGTGATTGGAAAGGATGAGTTTAGAAATATCTGCCTCGGAGAGTGGAGAGAAGGATGGAAGCGTGTTCGTGTTAGTTGTTGAGATGTGCGTGTCAGTTAGTGATGAGGAGAACTGTTTGCTAATGAGAGCTGTTTTGTTGGTGAAAAATGATGCAAAGTCATCAGCTGTAAGAGTTGATGAAGGAGGGGGAGGAGGTGGACAAAGGAGAGAGGAGAATGTTTTAAAGAGTTGGCGAGAGTCAGAGCAATTGTTGATTTTGTTGTGGTAGTATGTTGTTTTAGCAGTGGAGACATTTGTAGAGAAAGAAGAGAGAAGAGACTGATAAAAGGCAAGGTCAGTATTGTTTTTAGATTTATGCCATTTCCTCTCTGCCGCCCTGAGTCCAGAGCGATGTTCACGGAGAACTTCAGACAGCCAGGGGGCAGATGGGGTGGGGCGGGCTGGTCTGGATGAAAGGGGGCAAAAACTGTCTAAGGAGGATGTTAGAGTGGAGCAAAGAGTGTCAGTAGCACTGTTAGTGTCCAGTGCTGAGAACTGAGCAGGTGGAGGGAGTGAAGATGAAACCATAGTGGATAGGCGAGAGGGAGAGAGTGAGCGTAGATTACGCCGAAAGGTAATCTGTGTAGGAGTATGTTTTGTATCTGGAGTCAGTATGAGGTTAAGAGTGATGAGAAAGTGGTCTGAGGTGTGTAATGGAGTAACTAAAGTGTTGTCTGTGGAGCAGTTGCGTGTGTAGACCAGGTCTAATTGGTTACCTGATCTGTGAGTAGCCGTAGTAGATACTAACTTAAGGTCAAATGAAGTCAGTAGAGTGCTGAAGTCTGCAGCTAGGTGTTTATCAAGATGGATGTTGAAGTCGCCAAGCAGAATCAGTGGAGTGTCATCCTCAGGGAAGCTAGAAAGTAACACATCCAACTCCTCCACAAAGTTACCGAGGTGACCTGGAGGACGATAGACCACTACCACATGGATTTTAACAGGGTGAGTAATAGTGATTGAGTGCGATTCAAATGAATTGGCCGATAGAGACGGTAATGGATCAAATTTCCAATCATTTGAGATAAGCAAACCAGTACCCCCACCCCTCCCAATAGGCCGAGGAGTGTGTGAAAAAGTATAATTGCTTGAGAGTGCTGCAGGAGTGGCAGTGTCCTCTGGTTTGATCCAGGTCTCAGTTAGGGCCATGAGGCTAAGCTGAGAATGAGTCCCAATAGATTAAATAAAGTCTGCTTTGTTTACAGCCGACTGGCAATTCCAGAGACCAATTGGAATAAAGAGGCCAGATAGGAATTAGAGCCGAACACAAATAATGAAAAGGAAGATGATACTCAAGTGCCTTGCCGGGGTCCTTGCTCGGGAGGAGTTGCACAGGGAAGAGTTGAAGTCTTTACACTCGTCGGTCTTCACACAAGGAGGGCTTCACACTGCCGCTTCCGCTGCCGCGGACTATCACGCTATTTATACTCACTTGAGTATCGTTATTGAAAGCAGCTGGGAACGCCCCCAACAAACTCCCTTCCAACGTGGCAATGACCAAACAAATGCTAACTCAACAAATGCTAACTCCCACACACACCCAGAGAATATACCAAAACTAATAATACACACCTCAGCACTACACAGACACACTTATCCAACAACAAATGAACAAACAATCAAATGAGAAAAGTTACAAACACTTACAGAGTAGTTGTCTATCAGTCAATTGAATTGCTTCTCTCTAGCCAAAATGTTTCAAACACACAAGGCTTTTAATACCTCGCTGGCCACGCCCCCAACAAACTCCCTTCCAACGTGGCAATGACCAAACAAATGCTAACTCAACAAATGCTAACTCCCACACACACCCAGAGAATATACCAAAACTAATAATACACACCTCAGCACTACACAGACACACTTATCCAACAACAAATGAACAAACAATCAAATGAGAAAAGTTACAAACACTTACAGAGTAGTTGTCTATCAGTCAATTGAATTGCTTCTCTCTAGCCATTAAGGTGGAGCGGATAGTTTGGCGGATTAGGAGCTGGAGTCAGCCTCGTAGCAATGTCGTAAACAAAACACATCGCTCATCACTGGGTGCGTTTACACATGCGTGCTCTTAAGCCGATTATGCCCAATAAGCCGACAATGAACATGGTCATGTAAACGCCGTAACCCGTTTTCTTTTATCGGAGTAAGCTCATAAACGGCGTAAGAATAAACCGGTCGACACAGGTAGTTTTTTGCCTCTTACCCTGTTTACACGCTGCATGTAAACGCATTAACCTGTTTTCTGTCGGCTTACTGAAGTGCGCATGTGTGATAGGTGACAAAAACGCAAACTTAGAGCAGATTTAAACGCATCCAGACAGAGCGAGAAATAAGGACATATATCACAAACGCAGACCCAGGAAATTGTAAATATGAGCCGTAAATCTCCCGCTGACACGCTTTATTAACACCACAACTGACGGAACATTAGGATTACTCAGAGTCAGATAAGGACATTATTATTATTGACGTCACTACAAGGAAGAACCTTTATAACCCGGTTTATTAATTAAGTCATGTAAACGAGGTTTACTTGCGTTGTCAGTTTACTGGTTTGCATGTAAACTGGGAAAACTGGTTATTTCAATAAGCTGATATTTGTGAGTTATCGGCTCACTGGTGTGCATGGTGATGCGCTCAGAGAGTAATATACAAAATGTTCGCTCATCACTGTAACTCTTCACCCAGCTGTCCAATCAGAGTGGAGGAGGGGCGGGACAAACACTATACCGACCAACCGGCACAACATTCTTTCTGTTCAACATCGACAAGCTGAGCAAAAAACTCAAATGGATGAAGAATGATTATTGCTAGTCTATGAATATACTTGTCTATATTAGATGACATCTCAGAATTATCACAATGTAAATTAAAAATAAATACAGTGCTTGGAGGAGCATCTCATTGTCAATGGGCCAATAAAGTAAGCAAAAAAAGTAATGTAGTTTATAAACCGTCAAAGCTAAAGAATGACGAGCACGCACAAAGCGTTGACGTCCTCAAGCACGGAGAAGAAAACGCTACCCTAAATAAACCATGGCTATCTCAGCTAATACAGATATGATCCAGAATCATTCGGAGGCTGAAATAAACTGAACAGGAGAAACAGCAGCAGCAGGACGTCTCTGTGGTATGGACTGTATTTAGTGGCCTGTCAACATTTGTGTGTGTTTACTCGCAGTTTATGAGGACATGATTCGGTTTATGGACTATTGTATGCGACTAAACCTTAGCAGTAGCAAGCAGAACGGCTTTGCATGCAAATAGTGTATAAAAAAACAATGGAGTCCGTTAGCGCATTTGAATGACGAAGCACGCTTTGTGAGAACGCTAGGTTAATGTTTGGGTGGTTTTACAATAATCAAACTGACACCTATAGTGGTCAGCTAAACAAATGTATTTAAACACACACCATAGATAACTAAACATAGTTAACTAACGTTATACACAATCGTGTCGTTTACTGATGTTTCCTCACGCGACGATAGCCGACAGCACAGACATTTGAAGCAGTTTAACTCACCGGCTGCTTCCAAAGCAGGACCGAACCTTTATCGCTGGGACCGCTCCGTCAGAAACACACTTCTTTGGTATGATTTGGTGAAGTCCTGTGACAGCAGTGACCGTGGAGATTCCGTGATGTTGTGAAGCTTCCCGTCATTTCTGCATTCAAATCGGTTCAAATGCAGCGCTGCCTTCCCAGAATGCTGTGCTGAAGCGTCGAAGTCACTCGACGTCACCCAGAGGAATAAAGTGGAGCGCGGCGCGGACTATAACGACAGAAGTGTTCACGGACGACTGGATCTGCAGCTGAGAGTGTGTATGGGCGTGCGTTTCCTCTCTCGCTCTAGTCGCGCGCGCACCCTACCGGGAGAAGAGCCCGTACGGCCCATACAAGGACCTTCCGCTCTATTAACGTCAAGCCGACCCATACTCGGAAAAAACTCTCCGAAACTTGTGAGAAACCGGAAGGAGTATTTTTGACACAGAAATACTCCATCAAACGCCCAACATTAGTTTTTGAAACTTTGTCTATGTTTAGGATGGGAATCCAAGTCTTTAAAGGTGTAAAAAGCTCAGTATGCAGGAAACAGCATTTCACCCCCCCTTTAATGTTCTTTCACAAAATCACAAAAAAATGTTTTTTCATACAGATTTCAGAAGAAAAATGCCTTAAATGGAAATACCTGAGAGAGTAAAATGAAGATAAATAACTGATGTTCAGGGGTAGCAGGAGGTGGAGGTGTCTCATCCATCTGGGACAGCTGTAGTAATCTCAGAAAGGCTGTGGTGAGGTCAATGAGTGCGTTTACATGGACAACAATACTCCTTCAGATATTAATATGATTAAGAGGCTACCATGTAAACAATGATTTATAATTACCTTGATCTGATTAAAGTCATAATTGAACTAAACACACATCGGATTAAGACGTGTGGAGTAGGCCTATTTTAGTCGCATTATCAGGGAGCATTACAGGCATGTACACACCTTAATCTAATCCCTGCCCTTTAAAAAAAAAAAATCAAAAAGTGCCCCTCTCAACAATCATTAATAATATTGTGGCCAATAAAACAGAATTTGAAGTATAATTAATATAACAACATGTACAAAACAGTAACCAATGGCGGAAAAGTCCCGTTTATCTTTTACGTATCTGTCAGTCTGAAATGTCGTTGCCATAATGCCTTTGCGAATAACTGCGTCTTTTGGTTTTGTTGTAATAATGCTGCTCATTGTAAAAGTAAAATACAATAAGTTTGTATCTGTAATCGTGAACCAGATGGGTCATTCAGTGAACGCCTGTGGCTCGACGGCAGGAAAAACAATCCCAACAATCTACATTTTTAAACCTTTTTCATCATTAATCAAAGCTAACACACAGTTTTCATCATTACTCAAAGCTAACACACAGTTTTCATCATTAATCAAAGCTAACACACAGTTTTCATCATTACTCAAAGCTAACACACAGTTTTCATCATTACTCAAAGCTAACACACAGTTTTCATCATTAATCAAAGCTAACACACAGTTTTCATCATTAATCAAAGCTAACACACAGTTTTCATCATTACTCAAAGCTAACACATAGTTTTCATCATTAATCAAAGCTAACACACAGTTTTCATCATTAATCAAAGCTAACACACAGTTTTCATCATTAATCAAAGCTAACACACAGTTTTCATCATTACTCAAAGCTAACACACAGTTTTCATCATTAATCAAAGCTAACACACAGTTTTCATCATTAATCAAAGCTAACACACAGTTTTCATCATTACTCAAAGCTAACACACAGTTTTCATCATTAATCAAAGCTAACACACAGTTTTCATCATTACTCAAAGCTAACACACAGTTTTCATCATTACTCAAAGCTAACACACAGTTTTCATCATTAATCAAAGCTAACACACAGTTTTCATCATTACTCAAAGCTAACACACAGTTTTCATCATTACTCAAAGCTAACACACAGTTTTCATCATTACTCAAAGCTAACACACAGTTTTCATCATTACTCAAAGCTAACACACAGTTTTCATCATTAATCAAAGCTATTGTTCTAAATGTAGGCTGTCAAGAAGGAGGAAAGAGGGGCAGAGTCTCTTCAGGAGAACTGAAAGAGACAATACATAATATTACAAAAATAAAATATATATAAAACATTAAAAATAGAGTGATTTTTATAGTTTTTAATGTGAAGTAACACTGTCCGAAAGCGACACCTGCAGGTGAAGTTACAGCAGGTTTCCTGAGCCCGTTACATTTGAACAGACCTGCCAAAGTCACGCTGATTGGATGTTGGTGAGCGTAGCGTGGCATGGGGACGTAATGACGTGCCATTACAGTTTTTCTCAATTGCTAAAAACTATTTCTGAAACCTTGCTCCATTTTCTGATACCATTAAACACAAAACCTCCTCTTCAAGCACTATTCGCAAAACCTCTGACTTCTCTTGCAAAATGAAACTTTCGCCTCAAAACAGAACACCTGTGTTCAAAACCAAACACTGCTCTCAAATCAAAATGATAAACATTATCAAGCAATCAGAAAACAATACACCAAAAAATTGAAAACACATTGTTCAAAACATAGTTCTCAGGGAGAAAATTCATATTTTACTGTCATTGTCTTGTGATAAATGAGAACTATCCTAGTAGCTCAAAATTGGTCAGAAATTATTGCTACTCTGCTTATTTTTTTGTTCTTCCTCCTGCTTGTAGCCCTATTTTTACCAACTCATTCTCATGAAATGCATATATATCACCAATTGTATTTATTGTGCGATTTATTATAGTTTTTTATGTGCATATGATTTGCATTGCCACCCCATTGGGTAGGTTGAGTTGTTTGGAGTACTTGCACATAACACGATATAAAGTATGTATCATATGCACACGAACACTGCGTTACATATTCATATAAACTCATTTTGGCATATAAATCGCATGATAAATACAATTTGTGCTATAGATATGCATTTTCATTAGATTAGGCTGATTTTTACAGTACTGTACTCTGCATCTCACAAACTTGTCCTTTGTTTCTGTGATACTGTAATTCTTGCTCTTTGTTGATATGAGCCTGCAACCGGTCAAAATCTACTGAGCAGTCTTGTACTGTCAAAAAATGAAAAGCAACATGTTCAGGGCAGTACGATTTGTTCATTGTATAGTATACGGCCTACAATGCACTGTACTTATAGGTTGTGTCTCATCATTTGAAACAGGTTAAATCCGTTTTGAGTGGTTGTGTTCATTAAATGACATTGTGTTCTCCATTTGTGTTTGATTGTTGCCACTTGTGTTAACCCGTATGGATGACATGCATTAGAGTGCAGAATGTGTTCAGAGTTTTGCTGAAAAGACCAGGTGAGATCTGCCAATTGTGTTTTATCATGTGAAATGGTTTAAGGTATTGAAAACAGTTGCTTGAAGTCATTTAGCTAATTGTGCAGTCTGAGAACTTTGTTCAGCCGATGGGTTTTAGTGTTTTAGCAATTGAGAAAAACTGTAAACCATTCCCTTACCTGAGCAGCTCGGTGGAAACTGACATTATCCCACACTATCACATAGATGGGAATGGGATTCTCATCCAGCTCTTGAACCTGCTGCTCAAATAAAACATCTCTAAGACTTTCAGTAAATCTCAGAAGAAGCTGGGTATTATATGGCCCGAGTGTAACATGGTGATGCAGAACACCAGGTTGCTGATAGCAGCACAGATAGTGACATTGCCACCTCGTTGATGAGGGACTTCAACAATGGCCCGATGTCCAATTATGTTTCGGCCTCTCCTTCTCCTCTTCGGTAGATTGAAGCCTGCTTTATCAACAAAGATGAACTCATGGGGTCTGTTCAAGGATTCCAGGTCAAATATTGTCTGTGTAGAAATACAGTATAGTGTATTTAGATTTGTGTAAGTTGTACAGAGACAGTGCTATACTGTAGGGTACAATTAGGCCTACTGTATGTACATCTGATTCACATACACTGTACTGAAGAGTAATGTCATTCACACAGAATGTGTTAGTACTGTAGGCAATCTGAATTAAAGTAAATGTTTCTTACAGTAATGAACACTTACTTGCACATACTGAGCTCGCAGTTCTTTCACCCTTGGTGAGTTGCGCTCAAAAGGTACTCGGTATACTCGTTTCATTCCCATCCTGTTTCGATGGAGGACACGGTCAATTGTGGAAATGCTCACACTGTTGATTCCCTGGAAGTGTGTGTTGTCTTGTATCACTCGTTCCTGGATTTCTCTGAGTCGTTTTAGATTATCTTGAGAGAGCATGCCCACTATAACGGCCTCTTGTTCCCGATTTAATATAGGTGTCCTTCCACATGCACGTGGCAGCCTTGCAATTCTACAAAAAGTAGATGTGCAGTCATGAAAAAATAATCATGCAGTATACAGTGACGAACTTTACAAATGTCTATTGAAACAGCTGCATAGTGTAGTACAGTAAATTTATATTAGTAGTGTATATTTATTAGTAGTGTACTGTACCTGTTCTGTTCTCTGAATGTCCTTACTATGGTGGACTCAGAAAACCAGTCCCTCCATGATTTTGCGGCGATGTGATCGCAACTATTAACGCAACTTCAACAAATCCCTGTGAATTCAGTGCGACTCGCAATTTTGACCAATCACTGCAACTTTGATCAATTATTCGCGGTCTCCTGATAAGCGACGCGTCAGCAAACTATATAAATTATATTCTGCTAACGCAAATTAATTTTAACGGCACTACATTTATTAACGCAGCGCGCATTTTCAGTTTGATCGGCATAGCACATAGTGGGAGAAATCAAGTTCACATAAACCTGCTTTCTGTCGGCATTTTAAACTGCATATTTATGTGTTCACACAGGGGTGGTTTAAAATTGTAGTCCATGTAGCAAATAACTTAAAACATCAGATTTACATTTAATTGTATTTTTTTAATTGCAAGCAAAAATAATTAATTGCAAACTACATGTGCGATGTGACGAGTAAACAACGCGAGATCACACGTGCGTCAGACCGGAGTTCTCGCGCGAGACTTGGAACTGTTATTAAGATTGATGAACTGCACCGAATTTGCTTCAAATTGTATGTGCGCTGATTTGTGGAGAAAAAGAACAAATATTATGGCGGAAGAAATTGTTGGAGAGACAGAGGGAGCCAGGATTGTGTTCTGCAAAGACAGTTTGAGGTAGATAAACAATTGTGTAATGTGCTGCTGCTGCGGCTGGATGTGCAAATGTTTGGGCTTTGTTTCTGTTTGATAGAACTGTAAATATATCTATTAAAATACTGATACTCTGCTCTATAACTCCTCCCTGAACCTCCTGCTGCCCTGTATCTCACTCTCTCATTGGCTGTCGGTGTAATTTTCAGTCAGAACGCTGTTCACACAGCAGGAGTTTCAATCGCCGACAGCTCCAGATATTTAGCATGCCAAATATCTCATCGGCGTCGGCGACTCGTCTGCGATTCTCTCTGATCGCGTCTTTGATTATTCACACTGCGTGATTGAAGTGATACACGTTGAATTTCAATGTTTCAATTTCATCAACCTTTTTTTCTTCAGTGTCAACAATAGTAAATGGACCAAGCGTGTCTGGGTCAATTTTCCCACCCTTTCTGTTGTCCTGTCTCCATTATCACCAACACTTTACCCCAGGTATGAAGTAGTCCTGTCTCCTATTGCTCAACCCCTCGCAGAGCTGCTCACTTCAGACCATGGCTTCCACCTTTCCATGACAGATCTGAGTAAGACATTCACAGTAAGTATTCACATCTTTCAAGATCAAGTGTCATTAGAAAAACTAAGTGCACAAAGCACTAACCTCATAATCATGTGGCACCTGCCATGGATATCGAGCCTCTCTCTCAAACATTAAATCATTTGGGGAAATCTGTTGTTTTTTAGTTCTCAGTGCAAACATTGTTCCATTCAGATGCCTCCTCCGTTTCAGGACCACTGGAACAAGGTCCACCGGAACACAATCCATAGAAATAGGGACCATGGAAGGACTGGGACCCAGGCGGTCGACGAATTCCCAGAATCCTAGGCTCCCCATCCTCTCCATCACCCCTGGACAGAGGGGCATGTCGAGGCAGAGGTTAAAAGTCTCCTTCCACTCTGCCTTGTTGAGGCCAAACTGGTCCACCTCCTTTAAAAACAGGTCTGCAAACTCCTGTACATCTGACCCCTGCTGCCGGATGTGATGCCTTGATGCCTTGGAGTTAAGATGTCGCATGACTTGCAGTCTTCTGCAAAACTCCATAATGGGGGGGGGGGGGGGGAACAAACAACAATAAGTTCCTGCTGAGTCCTCAGGGGGTCGGATTCTTATGTTACGTTACAGACAAGGGAAAATGGTCCGAGGACTCAAGCGCAGGAAAAAATGAATTTATTAACAAAATAAAACACCCACGAGGGGGCAAAACACATAATAGAACATAAACTAAAACTTAAAACATACCAACAGAAGTCACTGGGGCAACGGGAGACGTGGACAAGAGACAAGAATCCGACATCGACTGACAAACACAAGGAGCTTATAAAGGGAAGAAATCAAGAGGGGACACACTAATCAGATAACAAGGGGGAGGGATCAGACAATTACATGAGCACCTGCTCAGAACAAACCCACATGTGCACACAAGACAGGACAGGTATGTGACAGAAACCTCTGAACTGTCCCAATGGCTGTGTAAACCAAGGGCAGGAACATGATCTTCTGAAAGACTTTTCTGGAGTAGATTGTGTCTGATCTCTGCCCTCAGATTGGGATTGCTGTGATGTCTTTTCTCAGTCACGTCAGGCTAATATTTAGAGCTTCTGCTATCTCTCTTGCATCCGTTTGACAGGCAGCAAGTCCACTTTCCCTGACATTACTCAAGTACATCCCTGAGTTCCCTTTTTAAATGGGTTTCTAGAGAAACACTTGGGCTCTGAAGAGGTTTGCTCATATGGTGAATCTGTACAGCAGGTCATTAGCTCATTCTGTTTGCTCTGGACATTGTCTCTGAATGCTTCTTCTCCACAACTATTGTCTGAAGGTCAGACTGGGCTGTCCAATCCAGCCTCCCATCTCGTTGTTGACCAATATTTCACCTTTAAATGCTTCACGTGTTGCTTTAGTTCTGCCCAGATGATCTGAAGAGATTATAATCTGAACACCAGAGACAGAGACTGATGCCACAGATGACATGGGACACACCATGCCCTGATCAGCTGAGAGATTCTGGTCTGAACTCCTGGTTTACTGCCCATCATATTACTTCCATTGTCATAGGATTGGCCACGACTATCTGAAATCTTCCAAGTTTTGCTTCTCAAGCTTTTCCAAAAAGGTTTCCTATAGACCAGATGTGTCCCGTACATCATTGAATCCGGAAATGTTCAATGAGGAAGGCTCCAACACAGCAGAAAGTCGTTCAGAATGACTGATGTCAGGAGTACAGTCCATTATGACAGAATAGTATTTAGCTTTGGTCATCCTGCTAACTCATCTCCTCCAGTATTTTGTCACTTAACTAATGTAATGGTCTCATTCTGTATGGTACCTTTGCCTCTTTGTTTTGAATCCCTCATGTGTTAATTTAGAGTGGGATCGAATTGTGGCATCACCTCTACCTGTGTCAGAAAATCGCCGTTGTGTGGGTCAAATGAAGCTTTTGTGGTGGCACTCTCAGATGGCAATCCCTCTCCTTACAACACCATTCCAATGCTTCTTCAAGCTGCATTAACCCTTACAAACCATGGTTTTACTAGAAAAAAACACAAAAACATGATTATTGTAGTAACACCCATTTGTAAAGGGTTTATAAAGGTGTTTGTTAATGACTAATAACTCAAATGCATTATAAATCATTGATTAGCAGTTATAACTGCATGAATAAAAAGGGTGACTTTAACGCTTACATGTATGATCTGTGTTTGTTGTGTTTTGCTTCGTGGTTTCACTTGTCACGTGTTCCTTTTTTCAGTTTCCCGCCACTTGTCTGTTCCCTTGGTTACCGTCATTAGTTTAGTTCCATTCAGCTGTGTTTAGTTAGTTATCACCTGTTCCCCTCTTAGGCCCCATTTACACTGCATCGTTCAAGTGACCCGTTTCCGATTTTTCCCTCTCATGTGGCTCAGATCGGATATGGCATGTGAACGTGTAAGCAGGAAAAAAACGCATGGATTCCGATATCCTCAGATTGGATTCAGGCCTCACTCATATGTGGTAATAAATCTGATATGATTCGGATGCGTGCATTAGTGTCTGCCATGTAAGCGGTCAAATCAGATATTCCCCAGTAAATGCCAGTCGTACGTCATTGAAAAAAGGACGGAGGAGAATGACGTCAACAAACTGCGATCCAGTATTGCCAAGTCCGCGGTTTTCATGTGGAATTTGGCTACTTTTACACAGTTTTGAGTTGCAATTGGGTGGATTTTGTTGTGAAAACATACTAACCCTTGGTTATAAAGCAGTCTGGTGAGAAATGATTCACGTTTCGTGCAGACATAAAAGCATTGACGAAAATAAAACTCAGCCACTGCGTCTTCAGCGGTTCGGATTTAGGAACATTAGGCCGGAGACACACTGCAAGCGTGACGTAAGTGAGGCGTTTCTGCTGCGTGTCTCCCGTGTGGCGGCAGCATGGCTTTTTCTACGTCTTTGCACACCAGAAGCGTGTCTGACGTGCCGCTGCTGCCGCTAGGTGATGAACAGAGAGTGCCATCTCGGGATATAAGCGCAGACAGACTAGTCTATAGTCTACATTTGGATTAAAACTCAAATAAGTGTGCTGTCTGTTTATTTCAATAACATTAACGACTTTGTGTATAAAACAATCTGTATCTGTTATCTCTCAGGACCTTCCACATTCTTTTGCAATCATCACCTGATAAGAAAATATAATCTCATCAATATTACTAAAACTATTTGTTATACTATTACTACTATATTATCATTACTCATATTGACAATGACATTTTTCTTTCTGACACAGATACCTTGTTGCAGGAGAAAGCTTTTCTAGCCTGGCCTATCAGTACCATGTGGGGTATGTTACGGTGTGCTCATCTGTGCATATAACATAGCCTGGATGCCAGCCGAACTTAGCCCCGCCCACAACATTTTTAGGTGGGGAAGTTTGGTCTGAACTCGATCCGTAGAGGAGTTATTATTCCCGAACAGAAACTGTTCGGACCAATCACATTGTCAGGGCGATGACTGATAGATTACCATCAGAAATGTAATCAGCCACGTCATCAAAGAGTGCTTGGGTTGAAGAACTGAGATGTGTAGAGTCCGCCGTCACGTCTGTTATAGGACATATCGACAGCGCATTCATTTTAAAAGAGGAGCCTGAGGACCCTGATCAAGGCATTTGTCGATGGGAAAGATGTTTTGCCGTAGAGGTCTTCACGGAGCACCGAGACCCGTCGACCGGGACCCGTACGGTTTTGGGTCTATACTTTAAATGGTTAGCCGGGTCCGGGTCGGGTCCCAATCAATTACTTCAGGTCCCAGGTCTGTTTAACATTGTGTGTAATATCAGACTCGAGAACACCTGTTCGAGATCAGAGTCAGCACGGCTTGTGTGTTTTGTGTAACTTGCAAATTGTAAAATTAGGATAAGAAAAGTGTGAGCTGGAAAATAATGTTTATAAAAATAAATAAAAAACAGAAGCTCTCTTTCCCTTGCACTCTCTCAGCCGTTCAGAAAGCGGGCAGCTTTAATGCAAGTGCACGGTCATAATGTACTCAACAATATATTTAAAATGAGCAGCAAAATCTCAGGAGAACTATCACAAATGTTTTCTGTGACGCTCAAATTGCGTAAAAAGCTCATATTTCAGTGCAGTCTCAAGCGCGGGTCATGTTTCTATAGCAACCTGAGCTTCCGCAGTGACTGTAATGACTTTAATAATAATATAAATGAACCGTCTTGTTTAACCTTAAAGTTTTGGTGGTCAGACTCGGCTCACAAAGATGGTAGCAAATAAATAAAGCTGACGTCAGCGGCCATGGGACCCAACAAGCAATCATTAGTCATAAAAATATGGGAGAGCGTTGCTTTAATGTGACTATATTGTATTGCAATAGGTAACACTTCAAAGTCAATACCAAATCAAAACTGGTTAGCAAATCATTTATAATTGAAATAATTTAATGACAAAATCTGGTTATAGTTACACTTAAAATAGTTACAAAATAGATGAATGAGATGATAAAACTTATACCATTAATCGTACCCAGCATGTGTAGAATGTTACCTGAAAGATGGATAGAGGGCGAGAGAAAGATAGAAAGAGAGAGAAAGAGAAGCGAGCCATGACAAGAGCCAAAGAGAAGGCTCCAAGATTAGAGAGAGCCAGAGAATCAGACCCAGAGCAACAGTTGCAATCTTCTTTTATCTATCCCTTGACCATGTGACTGAAACCCTGAGACACTCAAACTGACCAATCAGACCAAATTCCTCCACTGTACTACAGGTGTGGCACACATTTGGCCTACAGGCCCTCAACATCTCTTTGTCTTTAGGAATCCCAAATGGCCCTGTTGATAAGAGAGAAGGGGTGGCAACAGTAAAACACATGTCTTTGTTCAATTTCAAATATCAAATATATTTGATTATTTTGAATTCTTTCAGTGCATAAATCCATCACCGTGACATAAAGTGGACTTTTACAGCTGAAATGGTGAGAGAAGTAAGCATGCTTGGAACAAGAGAGGAATATTAAAAATCCTTCACAATCAGGTACTAGGACTTTTGGAGTTCACACTCATCTTCTACTAGTTCCAGCATGTGACGTGTGCAGTTGAGTTCTGTTGACAGCTATGTGTCGCTCTATATACAGTGTCTTGCGAAAATATCCGGCCCACTTGAACTTTGTGACCTTTTGCCACATTTCAGGCTTCAAACATAATGATATGAAACTGTAATTTTTTGTGAAGAATCAACAAGTGGGACACGATCATGAAGTGGAACGACATTTATTGGATATTTCAAACTTTTTTAACAAATCAAAAACTGAAAAATTGGGCGTGCAAAATTATTCGGCCCCTTAAGTTAACACTTTGTTGCGCCACCTTTTGCTGCGATTACAGCTGTACGTCTCTTGGGGTATGTCTCTATCAGTTTTGCTCATCGAGAGACTGAAATGTTTGCCCATCCCTCCTGCAGAACAGCTAGAGCGTTTGTGAACAGCAGTTTTCAGTTCTTTCCACAGATTCTGGATTGGATTCAGGTCTGGACTTTGCCTTGGCCATTCTAACACCTGGATATGGTTATTTCTGAACCATTCCACTGTAGATTTTGCTTTATGTTTTGGATCATTGTCTTGTTGGAGGACAAATCTCCGTCCCAGTCTCAGGTCTTTTGCAGACTCCATCAGGCTTACTTCCAGAATGGTCCTGTATTTGTCTCCATCCATCTTCCCATTAATTTTAACCATCTTCCCTGTCCCTGCTGAAGAACAGCAGGCCCACACCATGATGCTGCCGCCACCATGTCTGACAGTGGGGATGGTGTGTGTTCAGGGTGATGAGCTGTGTTGCTTTTACGCCAAACATAACGTTTTGCATTGTTGCCAAAAAGTTCAATTTTGGTTTCATCTGACCAGAGCACCTTCTTCCACATGTTTGGTGTGTCTCCCAGGTGGCTTGTGGCAAACTTTCAACAACACTTTTTTCTTCTTGCCACTCTTCCAGAAAGGCCAGATGTGCGCAGTATTCGACTGATTGTTGTCCTATGGACAGAGTCTCCCACCTCAGCTGTAGATCCCTGCAGGTCCTCCAGAGGGATCATGGGCCTCTTGGCTGATCTCTGATCAGTCTTCTCCTCGTATGAGCTGAAAGTTTAGAGGGACGGTGAGGTCTTGGTAGATTTGCAGTGGTCTGATACTCCTTCCATTTCAATATTATCGCTTGCACAGTGCTCCTTGGGATGTTTAAAGCTTAGGAAATCTTTTTGTATCCAAATCTGGCTTTAAACTTCTCCACAACAGTATCTCGGACCTGTCTGGTGTGTTCCTTGTTCTTCATGATGCTCTCTGCGCTCTAAACGGACCTCTGAGACTATCAGTGCAGGTGCATTTATACGGAGACTTGATCACACACAGGTGGATTCTCTTTATCATCATTAGTCATTTAGGTCAACATTGGATCATTCAGAGATCCTCACTGAACTTCTGGAGAGAGTTTGCTGCACTGAAAGTAAAGGGGCAGAATAATTTTGCACGCCCAATTTTTCAGTTTTTGATTTGTTAAAAAAGTTTGAAATATCCAATAAATGTCGTTCCACTTCATGATTGTGTCCCACTTGTTGTTGATTCTTCACAAAAAATTACAGTTTCATATCATTCTTTTTGAAACCTGAAATGTGGCAAAAGTTCGCAAAGTTCAAGGGGGCCGGATATTTTCGCAAGGCACTGTACGTCCGTACGCTGTACACGTTGTACGTTGGTTATAGGTCGGTCCAATTGAGGTCTTTCCTGTGTCGGTTGTAATACGCTCCGATAATCAAAGCCCAATGGAGCAGTATCAGACTCATATTCTGACTAGAGTATGACCACGTCAGACTACATATGACATGCAGTGCCGCTGAAAAAAGGATGATGGCAACCCACATTCCTCCACCAACTGAGGACCAGTGGAAAGCCATTGCTTCCAAATTTTGGGCCAAGTAAAAATTTCCAAACTGCTTGGGTGCGGTTTGGGGGGTGGGGGGGTGGGGGGGGGTGTGAACGTGTCTTCAAGGCTTGGCAGGGTTAGGGGTGTAAAGGGGTGTTCCCAAAGACACCTCTTTACCAGGCACAGGTGTGCAGGGTCTCATGCCCTACGTCATTGTCGGAGATGCAGCATTTCCCTTGAAAACGCATCTAATGAGTTCTTTCCCGGGTCATCGTCTCCCAAGGTGGCGTGAAACCTTTAATCACGACTGTCCTCAGCCAGAATAGTTGTTGAGTGTGCCTTCGGCATCCTCGCTGCAAGATAGAGGCTGCCGATGACACCGGACCATGTGGACACTTCCTCACCAACCCATCACAAAACAAGAGATGGCAGGAGGAGGCAGAACAAACTGGAGACAAGTTGCCCATTATAAGGAACATGGGAGGGAACAGGGGCAGCAAAGATGCATATGAAGTGCGGGAGAGAGTATGTTCTTCAATTCTCCGGAAGGGACCCTGTGATCACAACTCACATAGGTTATGGATCCATCCCAGACTTTGATGTGGGAAAGTATTGTTCATTGTATAACCACTTGGTTTTCTGTTCTTGAATATAGTTTGTCATGTCTGTGTGTACTTTAAAATGACCTGTGGGGAACTTCAATAAATGACCTGCAAATATCCTTTCTCTGTTCCTAATTATAAGAATTATCCTACTTGAATGACATTTTGATCTACAAAAAAACGTATTCATATTATCCCAGTCAGTAGGCCTGCATTGGAAACAGCTGTTTCGTTGTCTGTGGGGTGACTTGTATTTTGAAAGGTAGGTGAGATTTTTCTGCGGTATGTGGCAGATGAACACATCACTTTAAACAACTTTTTTTTCTCTACACCCTGCTCCCTCAAACTTCAATCACAGCTGAAATCAGATAAATGCTGATAAAAGATACATTATTAATTCTTTCAAACTTTCTATCAAATAATCCTGATTTATTTAATTATACAACTGTTTTCTATATTGATACAAAAAAAATCTTTCTTGAGACACTGAAGACTGGAGTAATGATAATGATAAATTAAGCTTTGGACAAGAATACATTAATTTACTATAGAATCACATAGAAAACAGTTATTAAAATCGTAAAAATATTTCTGTATTTTGTATCAAATAAATGCAGCATATTATATATATATAATAGCCATTTTCACAAAGTTAGCAAGGAGGAAGAAGGCAAGGGGTCGGCGTTCTGGGATTTGTAAGTACAGTTTATTCTCCTTGAATCAATACAAAAACGGTGTGCACATCGCACAAAACATAAATCATATCACTCTCAAAAGTTTTGTCAACGGTTTGAGCAGGTTCTCTCTGCGTCTCTACCTCACTCCGAGTCCCAGGGTATTGCTTCGCTGCGTCCCAATTCGCCTACTTATACTACGTCCTAAAAGTATGTACTCTTTTTGTGAAGAAAAAGTATATACTTTTGAGTGTGTAGCAGAAAAGTATGCAAGCTTCGGGACTACTTCGCCATCTTTAACGGACTCTGTTGCTTAGTTACGAGCATCCCGTCACCGTTTATCTGCCCTGTCAATCATCGTCAGATTCGTCACAGTTCAAATCCTCCACATTCAGTTTAATCTCCTGCCGTATCGGAGAGAAATGTAGCCGCTCTGATCTGCCATTTGTGGGTCTTTAATGCAGAGACTCTCCTCATGTGTTTTCAGTTTAAATATAATGATGCATTTAAAAGTTAATAGCCAAACGTGTCATTACAGAAGTTCTCAATGCTGCTGCAGGTGAAATATAATGTGGACAACACTGAAGAAATATATATTTAGTCAGGTTAAATACTGATACTTGGTCACTCAAACCCCTTTATCTAAACTTCTCTATTTAACGGTTGGCGCATCCGTCATGTTTGTAGTTTTTTAAACGTTTTTATCCGCGTTTGTAGTTTTTTTCCGCGTTTGTAGTAATGGAACCCTCGTCCAACTCGCAATGAGCTGTGGGAAAACATACCAACACAGGGAAACGGGATACGTAGACATAACAAGGATTCCACAAAGACTGACAAACACAAGGCAGGAAATACGTTGCACATGTTCTCCCATATTCGGGAACACCATCACACTCTTGTTTATGTAATGCTTTTAAACCATCTAAGCTGTATGTTATGGAGCTAAATTAGTATCAGTAAAGATAAATACACACACTACATTCACATGTCACAATTCTGCTTGCTTATATTGTGTGATGAATAAAAAATATACGTTCTTTCAGGGCCGGACTGGGACACAATTTCAGGCTGGGAAATCCTACACCCATCCAGGCCAATATGCACTCAAAATAAAATGTAGAAACACAGACAACCCTATTTTTTACCTAAATAATTAAAGGCTTTATTTCGAACGGTACCCTCACTTCCCTTTTCCTTGTCTTAAGTTTCCCTAATATCTCTCTGTCTCCATCTATTTTAGTACAAATAAAAGTATTATATTTAAAACAAAATGTTGTTTTTATGTTTTTAAGTTAAAAATTATTTTATTAAATATCCAAAATTTAGCAACACTGTATTGCATAGAATATGTAAAAAATAAAAAGTTTCTTATTTTGCTTCTACTCTGCCTGACTGAATCTGATGTGAATGGGCAGACGGGGTGCGTCTCAATCAGCTCCCTAGTTCAGTAGTCACCCCACAGACTAATTTGGACACGGAGCCAGTTGACTGGAAACTTATGCGATGTGAACACTAACTTACCCAATAAATGCTTTTATTATTATTAAACATTTCGTAAGACACTTTATTTCCACTTTTAGAACATTTTCTTCATTTTTATTCAAAGCATTGTTTTTTTGGTCTGGACTATTGCTCATCCCTGTTCACCTATCAGTATCATATAAATGTGAATATTTGTCTGCTAAATTACTAATGTAACTTTACACTAAATAATATTAATCTCCTTTAGCTTACAGTATTTTAAGTGACGATAGTAATAAGGGTGCAACGCTAACGATTGCTAGCAGTTCAATACTAATTTAACAAAGAAAAATAGTACAGTATTTACAGACGAAACTGACCTGCACTTGAAGCCCTGAACAGGTCAGTAAAGTTTGCAACGTTTTGCTGCTTCTTCTTTGAGTGCTTTCTTTCCCCTTTCCCTCTCTGCTCGACCTGCCGGTTTCTCCATTATTGGGTGCTGCCCGCGTTTGGCTGATTCAGAAAGTCGGTCAACACTAACAGATGTGATTTTTTTATTATCATTAATAATTTTATTGAATACTGAATTCGAAAATTAACACTTTAGTAAAGGCAATAATATAAAATAAGAATTATTCAAATAAAAATAAATAAATAAAAACGCTGGCCATGGCAGCAGGCCAACTTAGTTGCCAGGCCACTGGGATTTCTCCCGGTGCTCCCGATGGCCAGTCCGGGCCTGCTTTCTTTCTAAATTCCAAAGCAAGAGAAAAGACAACATCTATTACCGCCAAGGATTCATCCATGCCTATGGTAGATTGGACCGGCTGCTCAAGAACTGAACAATCTTCATCAAGACATGTCCCAGATTTACTCTCCTAAATAAATAAAATCAATTCATAAAAATATATAATAAACAAATTCTTAATACTTTGAAACAGTCATTTGAACAAACTAAAAGAGAGAAATGAGACATGTTGTAAGAGAGCTTACAGTCAATGTGCCGTTTCATCCCTCCACATGCAACGGCAACAGCTGCAAAGGCATTTGATTGCCACATGTAATGCATTTTGACTGTGGTCTCTTGGTGAACTCTACTGAATCATAGGAAAGGGGTTCAGTAGAAAGCCTTGGCTGTTGTGAAACTTCAAATACTATGTTTTCCCCATTGTTATATGCTGATTTAAGAAGCCTTGTGGAGTAACCCTCAGCGTCAGTTGGAATTATGGACGGCTTGCGACGTCCGCTACCACCTATTTTAAAATGGAAAGTAGTAAGAGTAAGAGTCCAATAGCCACATAGGGGATAGATAGCGGGCTCATGACCCGTTCGCACCTCATCATCTTGATATTAAGGAAAAACTATGTGAATTTACCTTCTTTGGTTTTATATACACACATGACATGAAATACAATACGGTCAACAGAAAGTTGGCTCCCGCTACTCGCCCCTTACAAACCATCACAAACAATAGGACAAAGGAAATAAGAAAGGAAAACGGAAGTGATCACCTGTGCCCCCGTGACCGTGAATAACCAATTAGAAATAACAAGAATTAACGCACTTACACTGTCTTTAAATTGTTTCTACATTAATTTGGAGAGTAACTGAAATTATTACAATATCAAAATATTAAAAACTCTTAAAAATACTTAAAAAAAATATTAAAGTTTAGTTTATTTTCTAATCTAAAAGGATAAATAGAATTCCTTATATTGTTCAAATGAGGGATTTTTTAAAAATGTATTTCCGGTATTTTTTAATTTTTTTTATTTCACAGGCCAAGAGAGGAGGAGAGCTCCTCGGCAGCCTCATGAGCGGTCCCAGGATGCTCCATCGGAGGTGGAGAAAACCCTGCTGGAGCTCCTGAGCCGACCTCCAGCCCCACCACCAGCATCCCCACCACAGTCCGCTGATGAGCACTTCCTCCCCAGCCTGCTGCCTTTTCTGCAGAGCATGCTGCCTCATAGGAAAGAACTTGTAAAATTTGAAATGTATAAATTGGCTTTTGAAAACAGCAGTGTTGTGCCAAACCCTGAGTAGGCTTTTAAAAAATGAGGCACCTGGCTCTGCAGGAAAGTCAGAATGCCCTCCTTCCTCTTCTCCTATATGTTGTTCCCTGCGGCTCTTCTACCTTTCAAGCAAGGTCCTTTTTATGTATGTAAATAGTTTGTCCAAATTTTTCAACCCAGATTGTTGTTTTATATATAAAATCTTTGTACATTTTGCAGCCAATTTTTATTTGGTCACAATAAATTATTTTGCAATAAGACTAAATGCCTGGTGTGGTTTTAATGTACAACAAACCAAATATTAGGTTCCACCGCTCATGGAATCCCTCTGGGATGGACCTGAATATCACTAGAAAGAGCACCAACAGTGGTATCCGTACCACACTTTCAGAAACATTGATAACATATATTCCCAGACTCAGCAGGCTATTACAGTAAAATTACTGTATTACATACTATATATATAGTATTAAAAATATATAGGAATAAACATTTATAAAAATATATAGTATTAAAAAAGACTATAGTATATTACAGTAGTGTAGTGAAAACAATAGTTTTTTAACCATACAATATTAAAGATACTAGAGTACATTTTTTCTGCTCTCCTGAAGGGGTGCAGGTAACCGAACCCTCTTCTCCAGGGCAGTGATGCGGTCTAGGGGAATGCGACCCTTCCTTTTATGCATCAATGTGCATGAGGGCGTCTCGATCAGCGCCGGCTTAGCAAGAAGGACGTTGCTTGGGGTCGGAGATCCACTGCTCCAAGGGCTAGCACTGCCCAGGGTGGCAGTCCCAGGAAACCCCGTCTCTTTGACATGCCGTTGGGGTCGATGGTGTTGGTCCCCAGGCTGATGGAGAACTGTTTCCTTCAGGGAGAGTAAGGACTCCCGGAAAAAGCTCCAACAGGAACACCAACTATTTGTGTACCCTTACCTTTGCATTTGTCCAGCAGGTTTTGCAGTTGTCAGGTAGGTGTATGCTGGCTGAATGCTGTGGGTTAGGCAGGAGCATGGAGGTCCATTCAAAGAGTTTGTGAAGCTCCGGCATGTTGTTAAAGTCTATGGCTCGGAAACTGAGCGGGATGGGGTCTTCCAGCAGAAACGCGGCCTCAAGTCTCGCAGTAGTCTTACAAATCGTCTTCCTCGTCAAGTCCTCCATGTTGGCGACGTAGGATCTGGCATCTTGCACAAACAGAGCACATTGTTCTCATCAGTGATGTACAGACTGGGGATATGGACCTTTAAAACACATATTTGCAGGATATTCAACAGACCACTGTAATTTATGGTGTAATTTAACAGATTAGAGTCCAAATGGTTTTCAAATTCAAAGACAGTGGGACCTCTCTTCTGACAGATCCAAATTGGTGTATGCTGAACAAAAATTAAAAATCACTATGGTCTTTTCTAATGGACATAGACAAGTATATTAGGCTGCTGTCACTTTAAGACCTAGTGTACGGATCCAATACAATTATACACATTCGATTTTCTCACAAAAATGGCAGCATTCTGTTAGGGGTTAACAGCTTATGACCCAGGACCAGTAGTGAAGAAATGAAGACAGAGTCAGGATTGCAATTAAATAAAAGAAAAATTTACTTAAGAATAGTTTGCAGTTTCAAAAGCAGAAGCCAGCTTCAAGTCTCACAAGGAGTTCGTAGGCCGCGCTCCCTCTCTCACCGTCTCGTTGCCTCGCCCTATCGTACATACAATTGTCCCAACAGTTATACCGTTGTCAAGGTCTTATGCACGTCATTACTGCAATGTGGATGGTTCTGATTGGCTCAGAGACAATGCACAGTCATGGTAAATTTCCACTCGAGTCAGTTAATCTGATGCACGTTTCCACTGACGTGTCACTTGTTGATGCTTTCACCCAGAATTAGGCCCGTAGTGACCTTCCAGATCTGGAGCAGGCGCCAGCTTGCCCAGAACAACAAGTCCACCCATCTCTTAGGGTGCCCATTGAACACCATTCTGATCTGTAACAGAATATTGCGCACATACACAGATACACAGTCTCTCCAAGGTTGGAGCTGATTAAGCTCCAGTTCTAACCAGTTCTTACCAAAACATACTGATAACATGTGCTTTCTTTCAGTGAGAGGGACACACAATAGTACAGGCAATATTCATCTTGAGTCTTTAGTGTTGCAGTAAAAGGAAATATAAAAGAAATAAAACATAATAAATTAAATGAAAGACAAATCCATATTTCATATCTGGAAGCCGGGCTAAGTGAGCAAACGCTGTTACTGCACTCCTGACATGTTAGGGGTGTGTGATACCTCAAATCCAAACACATGACCTTGTTGCCAGTGTTTAGTGACACATCACACATCTCTAGGCCAGACCCTCAGTCACTCCTCAGAGACCAAATACACACTTTAGAAAACAAGAAACTAAAACAAAATCATAACTGGATAGAATCATTATAATAATATAGGTAATATAGGAAGATAAATATTAATTAAGGTTTTGATTATGAAGTTAATAAGGATATAAATATATACAGGTATATTGAAGCGGCAGTGGATTTCAGAATCCCCCCCTTCAATTCTAATCAACTCACTCTGCACTGACATACTTTGACCATAGTGATCAATCACCAAATTACCCACGTCACTCAAAACCATCACCAAGGTGTAAAACTGATCTGACAAAACCAATTGAATGGTTAAAAATCTGAAAATCCTGGCATAATTACAAGCATGCCAGTAACAACATAAACAAGTTCTTTGCACCTGCTGCAGGCAAGAACCCTCTCTCTGATCAGGATGGCAGTGAACCTTCTTCGTAATGATAGAGAAACGTGAGGCAGAAATAAGACTCAGGGACTAACATAATAGTCCTGGTCCGCTTAGCGTTCACACGGGCATCTTTAACAGCGCACCTAAAGTTACCGAACCAAAGGCACAGGGAGACGCTCACAACATGATTGGTCGGTTTATATGACGTAGGAGCTCGTTTACCGAACATGCAAAACAATGCTGTGTGCGGATTACACGCGCGGGCATTTTATGCGTGTACATATGGCATTATTTTTTACTAGAGAACTCATGAAGAGCTCATGAAATGTTCAAAACAACGCTGTGTGCTGGATTAAACGCGATCATTTAATGCGTGTACATGTGGCATTATTTTTACCCGCTGAGAACTCATGAAGAGCTCATAAAATGTTCAAAACATTCAAAACAGCATCAGTATTCCCTCCGTTGTGCAAAAGAGACGGCCGTTCTGTCGTCTGTACCTGCTAATAATGGGCAACACAGGAACTTTGATGAGAAGAGCCAGGTTTGCTTTTTGTGTGTTTTTTCTAGCATTTCGAAACATGCTCGTCTGACCAAATATTGATGAGGCTCTTCCTCGTTGCTCTACGTTTGCCCTCTAACGTTAAAGTTACTCATTTTGGATACACCGATCTTTCCGCGTCGTCAAATCAGCTGCATTATGCGTCGCATCTTGTGACATTACGTCCGGTTTTTGGTCCGTTTACATGTCTTTGGTCCGTGTTGCGTTCATATATCAATCGAACCGCACCAGAGTTCGTTTGGAAGCGGACCGAGACCCATCTTTATAGCGCTCTCGGTCCGCTGGTTTGGTGCGCACCAGGGTTCGGATGGCAGCGTTCACATATGTTCAAATGAACCGCACTAACCGAGCAATCGCACCAGGGTTCGTTTTAATCCAACCAAACATGACAAGTGTGAACGCACCCATAGTCACGTGAGGGCGGGCCCACCTGGTGTTACGTCATCAGCCTTTGCCCACAGTTCGTCATGGGGCTAAGCAGAGGTTTGCACAATTTGATCTGTTCATTTCTGTTTAGTGAAACTATGACGTTAGAAATTAGTTGTAGTGACAGTGTATTAACTGCTGTTTGGGCCAAGTGTGAAAATAAAAAAAATATTTTAAGTATTGATGGATGATTATGTTTACTTCATAAATAATTAGCCTATAGAGTCCGGTAAATCGACGTCACTGCGCATTGCATTCTGGGTTGTCGCGGCCATATTTTAGGTCACGCTTGTCAACATAACGCTTGTCAACATAAATCAAATCACCTCTCTGTCAGACGCATCAGTAGTACACCGCGATCAAAAAGAATAATGGAAAGAACAAATATAAAGCGCAAAATTCCCTATAAAGAAAAGCGAAATAAAGAAGCAAAGTTGCGGTATGTAGAAAAAATCAAGTCCATCAACGGGCTTGATCCGTACGAACATAAAGTGTGGTCAGATGATCTAAACGCGCTACCTAACGTTACGTTCCCAGATGTGTTCTCTTACCTGGTGTGTGGTGTCAGTACCTACACATTCGAGCAGTTTAAAAATTATAAATCCCTCGAGGCCCACCTGCAGTTTACAAATGGGTGGGTGCAGGACCTGCAGATTTTCCGCTTCAACGAGCAGTCAACAGTTGTTCGCACAAAGGTAATTTAAATAACAAACACACCTCTGTCACCACTAAAAAATACAATATTTTTCTTATCATCGGGACATTTAGTCATGACCGGTATCTATCTGTTTATCTGTTTGTCTGTCTATCTGTCACACGAAGGCAGCTGCAGTGGAAACTCAGGCGAGACTGCATCGTCTCTCTCTCTCTCTCTCTCTGTGTGTGTGTGTGTGTGTGTGTGTGTGTGTGTGTGTATGTCTGTGTGCGTATATGTGTGTGTGCGTATCTATCTATCTATCCATCCATCCATCCATCCATCCATTCTGTATCTATCTATCATCTATTCTCTCTATCCATCCATCCATTCTGTATTCATCTATTCTCTATCTATCCATCTATCTATCTATCTCTCTATATATCTATCTATCTATCTGTCTGTCTATCTATCTATCATCTATTCTCTCTATCCATCCATCCATTCTGTATTCATCTATTCTCTATCTATCTATCTATCCATCCATCCATCCATCCATCCATCCATCCATCCATCCATCCATCCATCCATCCATCCATCCATCCATCCATCCATCTATCTATCTATCTATCTATCTATCTATCTATCTATCTATCTGTCTGTCTGTCTGTCTGTCTATCCATCCATTCTTCTGTCTATCTATCATCTATTCTATCTATCCATCCATCTATTCTCTATCTATCCATCCATTCTGTATTCATCTATTCTCTATCCATCCATCCATCCATCCATCCATCTCTATCTATCTATCTATCTATCTATCTATCTATCTATCTATCTATCTATCTATCTATCTATCTATCTATCTATCTATCTATCTGTCTGTCTGTCTGTCTGTCTGTCTGTCTGTCTGTCTGTCTGTCTGTCTGTGTCTGTCTATCTATATATCTGTCTATCATCTATTCTCTATCTATCCATCCATTCTGTATCTATCTATCATCTATTCATCCATTCTGTATTCATCTATTCTCTATCTATCCATCCATCCATTCTGTATTCATCTATTCTCTATCTATCCATCCATCCATCCATCCATTCTGTATCTATCTATCCATCCATCCATCCATCCATCAATGCATGTCTATCTCTCTGCCTATTTATCCATCCATCCATGCATGAATGTCTATCTATCTGCCTATCTATCTATCTATCTATCTATCTATCTATCTATCTATCTATCTATCTATCTGCCTATCTATCTATCTATCTATCTATCTATCTATCTATCTATCTATCTATCTATCTATCTGCCTATCTATCTATCTATCTATCTATCTATCTATCTATCTATCTATCTATCTATCTATCTATCTATCTATCTGCCTATCTATCTATCTATCTATGTGCGTGTCTGTCTATATATCTTAGGTTTTGCACTCTCAACGCCTTAATGAACCACCTCTCAAGCCATGGGTGATCCTCAGCTCCAGTGGCCAAGTGGAGTGTGCTCACTGCACGTGTATGGCTGGCATAGCAGAGTCTTACACACACGTTGGAGCTCTCCTGTTTAAAATTGAAACAGCAGTTCGGATACGGGGGACCAAGACTGTCACTGATGTACCAGCCTACTGGATGATACCCGCTAGTATTGACAAGGTTCAAGCAGAGGTGGGCTACAAGATTGACTTCTCCTCTGGTGCAGCTAAGAGGGTGGCACTCGACAAGTGCATCAGTGGGGAGAGAGGAATGTCAGGTATACGTACTCGTTTTGGCACTGCAAGTCCTTGTGCACATGAGCCCACGCTTTCAGACCTGTCACCCCTCCTTCAGAGTTTACATACTCTCAGCAAAGCTGTTTGTCTTTCTGGGATGGAGGAGTACTGCCATCATTACATCGACCCTGTTAAGCCTCATATAGTGCCGAAGTCCCTACAGCACCTACGTGACCCAGAAAAGGATGGATGTGAGCTACCTGTCCTGCTTCAGCATTGCAACACCCTCACACACCTGGTAGCGGTTACAGAGACGCAAGCAGCTGCAGTGGAAGCTCAGACGAGACTGCAACATAAATCACCTGTCTGGTACGCATCGCAAGCAGGAAGAATTACAGCTTCAAATATGCATGCTGTTTTGTCCACTACAGTTGAGAAACCAGCTTCATCAACTGTTTCAAGAGTGTGCTGTCCCAAAAAAACAACAATGTCAGCTGCCATGAGATGGGGGATAGACAATGAGGAAACAGCAAGGCAGGCCTACGTAACGCTGTCAGCACCCCAGCACACAGACCTAAAAGTGGAGCAATGTGGATTTTTTATTAATCCATTATTTCCTGAGGTTGGGGCATCACCTGATGGGCTCATTCATTGCACATGTTGTGGGAAAGGCTGTCTTGAAATAAAATGCACATTTAAGCACTGCAACGACTCTATCCTGCAGGCCTGTGCAGATGACAGCAATTTCTGTCTTCAGGTAACTGATGGGAAGTTACACTTAAAAGAGACACACAAGTACTACAGCCAAGTACAGTCACAAATGTTTGTTACTGGGTCACAGTTTTGTGACTTTCTTGTGTGGACAGTCAAAGATTGTGCTGTGGTTCGGGTCTTACCAGATGCGGGCTACTGGACAGCCATTCTAAAGAGGGCACAGGAGTTCTTCTACAAAGTGTCACTACCTGAGCTTGTGTCTTGTTATTATACTCCACAAGCCTCCACAAAGACACCCATTTTAAAAGAGTTACAGCCACCTCGCACAAAAAGGTCAAAAATAGAGACGCATGAGAGCATTAAAAGACTCTGGTGCATTTGCAGAGGGCCTGAAGATCTAGATGACATGGTGGCTTGTGACAATGAAAACTGTGCTATCCAGTGGTTCCACCTCAGCTGTGTGGGACTCAGTCAGGCCCCTTCAGAAAGTGAGTCATGGTTTTGTACCTCCTGTACACACTGACACTTAAGCATGTGTGTGTTTTTGTACTTATGGTTGTGTTTTTAATTTAGTTCATTCAATAGTTGTTTTTATATTTAACTTGTTTACATATTGCATTCTGTGTTCTTGATACTTGAAGGTACGCTATTTAAGGGATAGTTCATCCAAAAACGAGAGTGTGATGTTTATTTGCTGACCCCCAGGGCATGTAGGTGTGTTTGTTTCTTCAGTAGAACACAAATGAAGATTTTTAATTCAGGGTTTTTACTTCTTATCAATCAGATCGAAAGTAACTTGAAACTAAGTACTTGAGTAGTTTTTTCATCTAATACTTTTTTACTCTTACTCAAGTAACTATTACGATTGTTACTTTTACTTTTACTTGAGTAAAGATTTCCGTAAGTACTTTTACTTGAGTAAAGATTTTGGCTACTCTACCCACCTCTGTTTGTCTGCTGCAATCTGCATTTTAGCAAATCCGTCATTTTGTTCTGCCATGAATGACTTTGACAACACTTTGCTTGTGTGATTTATTAAACATCAGCGGGTTGATTCACTGTTTGAGGAGTACTTCAGGATGTCCCGGGACACCTTTGACAAGTTGCTCAGCAAGGTTGGTCTGCTCATCACCAAGGCTGATACAGTGATGCGGTTGGCAATTGGACCTGCTGAGCGACTCGCTATCTGCTTACGGTAAGGATCCTTGTAAAGTCTCTGTATAAATTCTGTCAGCTAGAGAAAGCTACCAGTTATCTGTTATAGAAGAAAATACTTCTGTGGTTAAGTTTAGTGTTTCAAAAGTCATACAATTTTTATTTAGTTAGAGATTGATGTTACTTCAATCATTACCTTGTTAACAGCTTGTTTGAGCATGTGAACTATTAGGTACACTACACACAAACTATACTATACACTGTAACGTACACATGACCTGTGTGTTTTTCTATCCTGTATGGTAACCACTAAAAGCAGATATGATGACCATAGACATTCTGACACAGGTTCAAAGTAAACGTCACTGTGCATACAAACAGTAACAGTTCATTTTATGAATTTTTGAATTTTGTACATTCTTTTTTTTCACCAGATACCTGAGATTCCTTCAGAACGATTGTCTTCAGTTACTGTGTTGGGCACTCTACTGTCTCAGGCATTGTGAGGGAGGTGGCCAGTGCCACCTGGACCGCCCTGGTGGAGGAGACTATGCCAGTTCCCAACATGGATGACTGGAGGGCCATCGCTGACCAGTTCTGTCTATGTTGGTATTTTCCAAATTGTCTTGGTGCCATCGATGGGAAGCATGTGGTATTACAAGCACCTTCAAATTCTGGGTCCCTCTTCTATAATTATAAATCAACGTATTCACTGGTTCTTCTGGCTGTTGTCGATGCCGACTTTTTAGTGTTGTGGATGTTGGGGGCTATGGCAAGACCAGTGACAGTGGAACCCTACACAATTCGTCATTTGGAGAAGGCCTCAGAGATGGCACACTTGACTTACCACCAGATGCTGTTGTCCCAGGAGCAGAGCAGCAGGGGCCTCTCCCATGTGTGTTTGTGGGGGATGAGGGCTTCCCACTGATGACCAACCTCTTGCGGCCATACCCTGGACATCACATCCCACCGGAGAAAAGGGTGTTCAATTACCGCCTCAGCCAGGCTAGGTTGGTAGTTGAGTGCGCCTTTGGCATCCTCTCAGCACGAGGACGGATGTACATTGCAACCAGTCCAGAGGTTGCAGAGGTGTGTGTGAAGGCCACATGCGTGTTGCACAACTTCCTGCACATGAAGACGCTGCAAAGGGGGAGAAGATGCGCACACAGAGCTGACCCCGCCATTGAGCCATCTTCAGCTCCAGAGGCCCGGCGAGATACACCAAGGATGGGCTTCAACAATGCAAACCGTAGAGCTATCCAACTGCGAGATGCATACTGTGCCTACTTCAACCAGGAGGCGGCAGTGCCATGACAGCCGAGTGCATAGAGTACACCAAAGGCTCTTTTCACAGCCACAAAACCAAAAAGCTCTTTTAAGAGCTACCCTTTCAGCCCTGTTTTCAACTAATAAATTCATGATTTGAACAGATTTTCACTAGAGAGAACACAATGGCCTTCATTCCAGGTAACAACAGAAGTGGCTTCTAGTGCTGAAATGAGCAGAACATCATAACTTGAGGGTGAGTAAATGATGACTGAATTTTCATTTTTGGGTGAACTATCCCTTTAAGGGTTGTATTGTGTTGCTATAGCACTGTATCATTCCACAAATATAAAATACTTGCTGTTATATAAATAAAATTGTTATTCTATATGAACATGAGAACAATACAGCCATACCATCTTTTTAATATGTTTATTTTAAAATGCTGTGTATGTAATACAGATATGTGTGTGCAGTTGTAAGTGTAAAATGTATGTGTAGGGAAAAAAAAGAGAAGAACAAAAAGTTAAGGGAGACCCTCAGCAGCCTCTTCTTCAGCCTGGAAAACCATTCGATGTATATCAAAACGCAGCCTTGCCCTCCTTAACACAGAAAGCCTGCGAAAAGACTTTCCTGAGTCTCTGAACCACGCAGCAATTTGAACCACTTACGATATACTATGCTGCCCGTCATTCATTGAGAAAACAGTACACAACCAGAATACAAACATCCACGATACATACCAGATTCACCAAGAGTCTCTGCCACCTCCTTCCAAGCCTGGTCTCTCCGGTTTGTGTCCCGGTAAGTAAATAGAGATTGGTCGTAAAGGACCGGGTGATTACCCACCGCAATAATAAGTTTTTCCTCCATTGTAATCTGTTTTTGTTCTTCATTCACCGACGTTTTAAATGAACGCAATTGGCTAGCGTCTGCTCTAGGATATTTGCATACGGCGATCTGATTGGATGACGCCTGCGCTGGTGCTTGAAAAGTTGAGAAATCTTCAACTTCTGCCGCTTGCAACGCGAGTGAAGCGCCGCGACGGAACCCACAATTCAGTTCGGCAACGGATGATGTCACCCATTCAAAGTAAATGGGAAGCGTTAACGAGGAACTGTTAAGGAATTGATAGAATTACACAGGGATGGTGTGGTCATAAAAATTTCAGATGGTGATAACTGTATTGACATTAACAATGTTGTGTTTCTGGTACAAAACATTATTATGTGCCTGTAATCTGGGTGAAAAATGGTCTCTCTGTGTGTGTGTGTGTGTGTGTGTGTGTGTGTGTGTGTGTGTGTGTGTGTGTGTGTGTGTGTGTGTGTGTGTGTGTGTGTGTGTGTGTGTGTGGCATGTTTTTGTGACATATGAGGGAAGACACACGTGTATAATGCCATGGGTATGACACAGGTATTACAGGAGAGGGTGAAATATGAGGACATTACCCATGGCCCCACTTTACAAAAGGCTTATAAATCACACAGGAGGAGTTTTTATGAGAAAGGAAAAATGCAGAATGTTTCCTGTGATGGGTAGGTTTAGGGACTGTGTGTGTGTGTGTGTGTGTGTGTGTGTGTGTGTGCTCAAGGACGAAGACAAAACCAGCCCTCTGTACGGCAGCAACAGTCTCCAGATGTAAGGCATATCATTGACACTTCAAGCCCATCCCTGTTGGAGATAAGTCCTGCTTCTGAAAGGCATATGAAAGAACTCTTGGGCCAGCATTATGCCAGGATATCGCCTTTACTATCTCCGCCACTTCACCAGACTTCTCAGCAGCCATGGCAAGAAAGAAGTTCTGCCAGGAAATCCCCAGACCCCAGAGAAAAAGCCTCTCAAGTGATGACCCATTCATAAGATGTAAGATTTCTTCTATCATATATTCACTGTTAGCATGAGGCTCATGTCATAGCAGACGTGGGGAGACATATTCTTCTGGAGCAGCGGAGGAACATTATAAGGATGGAGCCAGATCTCAAAGCAGACAATGTTCGGGAGATCACAGAGGCGCAGAACCAAAGTCCAAAACTGTTTCCAATTGAAGACTTGAGGTCATTAACTGTTATCCAGTCTGGCTGGAATTACTGATATAATTAAATGGTGTGTGATCAATCTAAAACATGACAAAGGTAACAAAACAAAACTATTTAAATGTATTTAGAGTGGTAAATATAATATCGATATTAGAAACAACAGCATTTTTTATTGTTTTGAATTGATAGTGTTGGCATGTTTTAAATATATCAGGTGTTGAACTGGGATTACTGGGTGGAGTGGGCATAAAGGACACGGTCTGGCGGATTATGAGGCAAGCAATGAAACATGACTTTGCCAAAGTGGTGACCAGAAGAGGTGTACATGGGAAAACACCTGTCTGGAGCGCGCAGCCTAAACACAGTGATGGGTCAGTGCATTTGAATAGAGATCGCTAATGTGTCGTCCTCATGACGTATTCTCAGTGGTGAACGCAAAGCATTATGGGAATCTTCATTATGGGACTTCTTATTTTGCATGGAGGGAAGAACGCAGTGTTCAAGTTGCCGTCTGGAAAATAATAGTACAAGCCATGTTTCAGAGGTGACAATATGGCGACGAATGGCATGGACAGCAGCAGTAAGGAGGCCCAAGGTTACCTTCGTAATAAAGTAATACAACCAATTGATTTTCTTTTTTTCATCTAAGTGTAACTTAAATATAAACAGATTAGAGCTTTTGATGACAAGAAAAGAAAACCAATGCAATATGATGAATGTCCAAAAGATGGCATTGACAGACTGTTAAATGGGGTTGGATAAATATTTAATATTTTATTCAATGTTTATTGGTATAATATTTAATGGTATAATAAATATTTTTTGCTTTAAACAGTGTATGTGTGTGTGTGTGTGTGAGAGAGATATATTTTGGCTGGATGAAAATGGTAGGTTACAGTTTGACAAGTTTACACTTTGACAAAAGCACAATGTTGTGTTTTATTGTGAGTGTACATACATATAAGTAAACACTTTGCCGTTTGAATGATGTCCTGTATGGTATGAACAAAATGACGGAGTATGTTTTTATGTTTCCACTGTTCGATTGCGCCCGCGCCCCTCTCTCTCTCTCTGGTTCACTCACACGTCGTCACGGGGTAAAGGCAGCCAGTGTGGAGAGTTGCTGTTAGCTGTAGGGGAAATTGTGGGACATGAGAGTGTATTGTGTGCTTCAAAGATGAACAGCGCTATTGTGATTTTTTTTTTTTGGAGCACAATAGAAAAAGCAAACTAAGTAGTTCAGAGGGGAATTGTGCTAGAAGGTGGTATTATCCCTGTTCTTTCACTTTCATTACCGTCTAAAAGAGTTACTCTCTCAATCGTCCCGCCATTTATTAGTGAAAGTACGGGAAACTAGTCTCTTCAATTAAAAAAATTCCAATTGGCCGTGTTTCTCCCTTACTGAAACATGTTGTGTCTTTTAGACGCTCTGTTTACATGATCGTAAACAACGACGCTGATCTAGACTTCTCGCTGCATTTTCATGCGGATGATTTTGATTATGTTGTTTTCATTACCACTGACAAAATCAAATGTTTTGACTGTGGTAAAGTCAGCCATTTGGTCTGAGCTTGTCCCAGCAAACAGGAGGAAGATAACAACTTGTTGACGCGGAAGGCGCCGCCAATGGCACTGTGCAGGCGGCCGGTGAGGCCGAGGAATCCGGTGAGAGCGGTGAAGTTTCAGCCGGGGCTGTGTCAGCGGTGGCGAGCAATCATTATCAAATTGACTCAAAACAAGTAGGGTTTAAAGTGCCTTTAAAAAGGAAGAAGTCAGTTAAAGTTAATGATTTTAGACATTTAAAGAACTTAGATCTTGAAGATGTTGTTGATCCGGTTGATTCAGAGAGTGATAGTGAGTTATCTGACTCCAGTGTTACGTTGTCACAAAGTGAGTTTTCCAGCCGCAATCATGATGTAGATGACATTAAACTGTTCCTCAAATCAATAAAAAGATCGGGTGTTGGTCAACGAGTACTTCCCAGATGTTGGACAGTTTGTGGAAAAAACTAAGAATTTCATGGCTGAAGACTTTTTTTCAAACAAGGAGGTGTACAGGTAAAAAAAAAAGTGCAAAAAGCCAATATGGATTTAAATGATGGCAGTGAAAAAGCTTAAACCAATGAATATGAATTATAGTCTGGTTTTATTTTTATTTCTGAGTATTGCTGAAGTATTCATTGCATCATTGAATGTGAATGGTGCAAGGAATAGTAAAAAAAGAGCTGAACTGTTTGAAGTCATTAAACAGAAGAAAACAGATGTAACTTTCATCCAAGAAACACACAGTGATGTTAAAAATGCTGCTGATTGGATGTAAGAGTGGGAAAAATATGTTTGAGTTTATGCTCCAACGGCAGCAATGGAAAGATTGGTGTTTTTAGATGCCCTTAGTAACACTTTACAAAAATGCAGTACTGAAGAATATTTATTTTTAGAGATTTTAATTGTAGGGAAAATAATATTGACCGAAATCATATTGAGCCCCATATGCCTTCACGTGACCATCTTATCAAGATGATAAATGTGAAGGATATATGTGATGTTTGGAGGCATTTTCATGATGGTCCGTGACAATGCTATATCTCTTGCTAGATTTGATCATTTTTATGGTTTTAAACATCAGTTGGGTATTTATTTTTATATATTGGGTAAATCATTTTTTTTGCCTTGAAAAGAAAAATGGGCAAACACATTTTTTGCATGCTTTGCGCTCTGAGACACGAGCCATTTTAACCAGTCATGTGGAAATACGAAAAAGAGCTTGTGGTTTTTATGCAAAATTGTACAAGAATGAGGATCAGAATGGGATTCTGAGAGTGTTTTTTCAAAGTTTGACCTGAGTGTCAGAGGGGGGCGATGCAGAGCTCTCGGGTGCCTTGAGCCTGGGGGAGTTGCACAACGCCCTTCAAGGCATGGACTCCGGGAAGGTGCCAGGAATTGATGGCGTTCCCGTTGAATTCTACAAGTCTTTTTGGACAGAGGTTGGGAAGGACTTTTGCAGGTGCGTAATGACAGTTTGGGCTCAGGCCGGTTGCCATTGAGTAGACGTAGAGCAGTCATCACTCTTCTCCCAAAAAAGCAGATCTTTTAGAAATTAAAGGGGGGGTGAAACACTCAGTTTCAGTCAATCTCATGTCAATCTTGAGTACCTATAGAGTAGTATTGCATCCTTCATATCTCCGAAAAGTCTTTAGTTTTATCATATTTATAAAAGAAATATGGGCTGTACCGAGTCTTTCCGGAAAAAAACGAGCGCCTGGAGGCGTATCGTGTGGGCGGAGCTGAAGAATGACAAGCGCGCAAAGCGGTGACGTCCTCAAGCGTGGAGAAGCCCATCGCTATCTCAGCTAATACAGATAATGATCCCAGAGCTGCCAACTCTCACGCATTGGCCGTGAGACACACGCATTTGATTGGTTTTACACGCTCACACGCCACACCCCTTATTTCTCACGCTGAAGTGTCAACCCTGTCGGTCAAATGCCTGAAAGATAAGTTTATCTATAGATCTACCTGATGAGCAACTCTTAATCAGAGCCGGTCGCCTAGGGCCCCGCCTTATCTTGGGAGGCCCCGTCGAGAGCGCATTATTGCAGCGCGAAAGTACATTAATGTAGTGCGCGAGCGCGAATCTCTCTGCTCGCGCGCGGAATATAATGTGCCGAGAGCGAATCTCCCTGCTCGTACGCGAGAACTCTGCGTGCGCTCTCAGATACGCTGCACTTGGAAGATTTTTCTCTGGGCTCAATCAGAGAATATGCCTGCACTTAAAACGTGTCCAGTGCAATCGCGAATCTCTGTGTGTGTTGGAGAGAGATGCACGCAAAAAGAACTATACCAAACTAAGCTACTGATTTTAGTTGGTCTGAATCATGAGCGGCCAACTAAAATGGTCTAAATCAATTCCATTTGTAGCCTTCAGTAAATTAAATAGCTCAGTATTTTTTTCTGCCTGTATTGGGCATAAGATTAGTAGCCTAATGAATGTGTGCATATTGTGAATTAATTTAATAAACGTAGTTACCTTTCCCAGTAGCCTTCAATAAATTAACGTGTCTGCGAAAATGATTCATAAAACATAAATATCAGTTAACCAGATTTACTTTCTTCACTGACGAAAATTGTCCCTGACATGGTTTTTAAGCTATTGTTATCAAATTTTTTTGGTCTTCAGAACATATTAAAATGCACATATGTAGATCATAGAAATCAACATTTTCTCGGGGGTGCATGCCCCCTGAACCCCCCTAACTAACTCACATGTGGAATCTCAGTGATTATAAAACTGTGCCTTTATTATGATTAAGGGATGTAGGTCCTATACAGAATAAGGCCTTAATATTTGATTTATAAGTAGCAATAAACAGCCAATATCCTAATATAGAATTGGACCCTAAACTAAAGTTTTACCATTTTTGTCATACCCTCACTGGATCCGTCATTACTAAGTTACGCCACTGTCTCTATAATGCTTTAAAATTGTGTGTGTCTATAGGATGTATATACAAACCGTCATATAGATGCAAAAAACAAACAAACAATAGTACCCCATTCAAATGCTGATGCATATATAGAGAGAGCTATTATTATTATTATTTATTTGTTTATTTATTTTTTGCAATCTTTGCTTTGTACGGCAACATTTTGGTTGGCACCACCAAATCTCACTCTAAGTTTTTTTGAAAAGTTGGCAGCTCTGTGATCCACAATCATTCTCATTCGGAGGCTGAAATAAACTGAACAGGAGAAGCAGCAGCAGGACGTCCGTCTCTGTGGTATGGACTGTATTTAGTGGCCTGTCAACATTTGTGTGTGTTTACTCGCAGTTTATGAGGACATGATTCGGTTTATGGACTATTGTATGTGACTAAACCTTAGCAGGAGCAAGCAGAACGGTTTAGCACGTCAGACTAGTGTAACGTTATACAGAGAACAACAATGGAGTCCGTTAGCGCATTTGAATGACGAAGCACGCGATCGTGTCGTTTACTGATGTTTACTCACGCGACGATAGCCGACAGCACAGACATCTGAAGCAGTTTAACTCACCGGCTGCTTCCAAAGCAGGACCGAACCTTTATCGCTGGGACCGCTCCGTCAGAAACACACTTCTTGGAGTGTGGAGATCCACTTTGCGATGCGACTGAAGCATTTCTGCGTTCAAATCGGTTCAAATGCAGCGCTGCCTTCCCGAATGCTGTGCTGAAGCGCTGAGTCCATTCTCCCCCTTTTTGCTCTTTCTTTCTCTTTTCTTTTTTCTTTCTTTTTTCTGGGATTTATTTAAATACAAATTAGATCTGCGCGGGGCTGTTATTTTGACCCATCCCGCTGTAGGATGTATTCCGCACCGCACCATCCCGCTCACGCTTAAAATTCACTCCGTGCTCAAACGCTATAAATTAGTCTATTTTATTCCCGACCAATCCAGCTAAATTTAGATTTCGTTTCCAGGATCTCTCTTTTAAATGTCTCCTGCAGAAAGAGAGACGGGATGACAAAAGTAATAGACCTAGCAAAAAAAAAAAAAAAAAAATGTCACAGAGAAAAATATCAAATAATTAAAAAAAATCAAGATATTGAAAAATATTAATATCAAAAAAATATGAAATATCTGAGAAATGGAGGCAAAATGCAAATAAATGAGAACTGCTGACTTGCATAGTTGTAGTGCAAAATAAATGATTTTATATAAATTAATAAATGAATATGACGCTCACTGACGACGGTCCATTAGGCTAGCGAAAGTGTCCTCTAAGGCTGAACGTGGCCGGGATGCACAGAACAATTGCTCTAGGCTATAGTTAGCCTATTATTATTATTTTGTTTGTTTTGTGCAAATTATTTCTGAATGAAACAAAAACTGCTATAGCCTATTCATAAGTGTTGGTTAAATACAAGTGAAGTGCTTGTTCTGTAGCCTGCATTGTTTATTTGTGTACGTTAATGCAAGTTATAATTTGTACATTAAATTCACATAGGCCTTCATACATATATTTTATTGTCATGCAAATAAAATATGTAGCCTAAATTAGCCTCAATTAAAATAAAGGGTTTATAGCCTACTTTACTTTTTACAACTATTATGCTAACTTAAGTTGAAGATCAGAAACCACCGAAATTCAATTTAACAGCTAAGAAAATATTTCTACACTTTCATTCAGCTGAGCGGAAGACCGGGACCGGGACGGTACTAATGCACAATAGAGACCCTGGAAAGGCCTGTGCCCGCGGGACATCATCTTCTGGGATGATGAGGTGTATTTCCACTGTCCGCAGGCTGCGGGGATGAATCGGTCGACGGCCATAAGTATGCTACAATGCATCTGAGATGATTTGAGTTCAGTAAAAATATAGGCTAGCCTACTTAAATAAAGACTTGGACGTAAATATATATATATAGATATTTTATATATATTATATACATTCTAAAATCTCCTCACAAACATCCGCTGTCAGTTGTCACACACCTGTGTTGCCAAGTCTGGAATTGGGCTGCATTTAGCCTACTCTGTTGCTGTGGGTTGTTTGTAGCCTAGTCCACAGGTTTAAGTTGTCTTTATTTTAGCAATATTTCTACCAGGCGCAACCCGCGGTTTGACATATTTAGGCCATTTTTTCCCGTGATTCCGCTACTTTTGATTAGCAATTGGAGGGGTTTTTTTGTTCCGACCAGGCAACCCTGTCCATCGGGTTCGGCCTTTGAAGGCTACAACAGATGAGCCTTCGTAGACTACCCTACCCATGAATTAATTGTGCGCAGGTGATGGTAGGCAATTTACATTCCAAGAACATGGCTGGAGAGAGTTCTGTGGCGTCCGAGGATTTCACATTTACATGTAAGTATTGTGTTTTATTTTACCGAAATGCTTTAACTAAAAATGTTAGCTTTTTGTAAGATGTAAAAAGTTTTTCTAATATATGTCTATTGGTTTTAGGGAGCAATGAGCACACAGCTCAATTTATTAAATTGAGAGGTGAAAATGACCACCTATTTACTGGGGCAAAAAACTCTGCCAGCGTCGCTTGGAGGTAAGGCGATGAGTAATGTTTCCATTAGGCCATTATATTATTTATTTATTTTTTCCGACTTTATTTTTCTGTTTTGTAGGCATGCTAGGCTACTTGATTATGCGATTTCTACACCTGTGCGGGAATTCAGCCGAAAATAAATCCGTTCCGTCATCAGTTCTTCCCCGGTCCTGCACACCAGAATCATCTGACTCTTAAGTCTTATTGCAGCTTCATCTTTTATTCATCAAACAACCAGAATGGACACAACCCGTCCCGGGTCTAGACCAGCGGTTTTACACCAGCAAAGTGCCAGGGGGACTTACATCACTTTAAAGTCCCCCTGCCACATTGCTGGTGTAAAACCGCTGGTGTACACCCGGGACGGGTCTAGTGCATTTAACCTCAAATAATGTAAATGTTGATTTTTAAAAGTAGGCCCGTCAATTAGGCTATTTGGTAAATGTAAACTTATTAGTGGTGTGTGTCAAATATGTTCAAGGACACTGACATGCGCTAAGGCAGTGCATCCAGTAGTTTTCTTTATTTTTTTCAAAGGCATCACATTTTATTGTAATTTTGGATATAACCCTTAAAACATTTTACCGTTCCAATAAGGAGAAAGTCCATGTGATGGTGCGACGTTTCTGGCAAATACGTTCAATTATAAAATTAGCCTATAAAAAAATGCATAGTTTCCCCCCCCCATTTGCGGTATAGACCTATGCCTATATAATATGAATGTATAGCTACACAGAAGAAAGCCCCGTATAGGGTCTGGCCGGGGACTGGTTGTGTCGAGCCATTCGACTGTGAGAAATATGGCATGTAGCTGTAACGAACGCGCCCAGCTGAACTGATGACAGAACAGCTTGATCTTCGGCGGACCAAGGAGCACAGCTATAGTTATGCTGCATTCATGTGCTCTCGGAATTATCACAAATACGAGTTTACTTGATAAAAACTGCACATTTCAAAAAATGGCCTCCCATTTCAAAATGTCAATATGATGAGTTCGTAATTATGACTTCTGAAGTGGGAATTATCACATTTCCGATAGCATGTGAAGGCGGCATTAACGCACAGCTGTACAAATCAAGCCGTTTTAAAGAAAAACAAAAAATCAAGTTTTATTTTTTTCGTTTTTCAGAAAACAAGAAAAATGAGCTAGTCATTTTTGTATGTTAGGCCTATATGAAAGTTTGTATGTTACTTAAACACTAAACGAAAGATGCACGGATTTGTATGCATGTCCTGCTGAATCATATTTGTAATGTTAACATTGCATCCTTGTTTTAATATTTTTCATAACGGTTTTTATTTTCTCTTATTTCAGGACAATTCTGGAAAAGATGGCTCTGCTGGGCAAGGTCACTCCCCTGCAGGCCAAAAAAAAAATGGGAGAACCTAAAAAAACAAAAAGTAAGCAACAGAAAACTTTGCTGAAATTAATTATATTGTTGCTGCTGCTGCTGCTAACATGTATGGTTTATTTGCTCTGCTTTAGGATTGCAAGTGTCCTGGGACAGGCCAAGGAGTTGGTGGAAAACCCACTGCTGCAACTTGGCCATGGTTTGTCCTCATGGATGAGGTGTTAGGACAGAGGCCTTCAAACAACCCCCCTGTCCTAATTGCCTCCATCCCTGAGGAAAGGCCAGGGCCAAGTTCAGCAGTGGGTGAGGAGGAGGAGGAGGAGGCACCAGCACCCAGAAAAAGAGGCCGGGATGATGAGTTGATTGACCTTCTCAGGGAGGACATTCAATTCCAGAGAGAGACGGAGGAGAGAAGAGCCCAGGAGAGTCGGGAGCGCATGGACAGACTGTTTTCTCTTCTTGAGAGAATTCTCTCAAGAAGAGAAAAAGTTAAAGGCTACATTTGTTTTATTTATTTTGTTTTTCTGTACACTTTGGTTACATGTTAATAAAAGACATGAAATAGGTCTGTATTGTTGTTGTTGTTGTTTTTTTAATGCAACAATTTTGCACATAAGCCATTGCCTGATACATGCATTTTTGCCCAAGTAAATTTAAACAGTTAACTTGGTAAAATAAATGGTTTGATGCATGACTGACATATTTACAACATAACTTTAACGTAAACAGCATAAGAAAAACCTAAATGTTAAAATTGTGTAAAAAAAGAAAAGAAAACGAAAACCTTTCTTTATGCATTTATTCAGCTGAGCAGGGAGGCACTGATCGTGCTGCTGGATGGGATGGGATGCCACAATAGAGACCCTGGTAAGGCCTCTGCCGGTGGGACATCATCTGGGATGGTCTCCAGAGTGTTTGTGCATATTTCCACTGTCCACTGCATTGTCTACCAATGGGTTTGCAGGGCTAACACAATCAACGGCTGTCATGTCGCTGCAATATTTTCAGAAAGGGGGAAGAACACATTAATCACACCATAAACATTTCAACATGCTAAAAAGTAATATGCTGCATTTCATTTGTGTCTTGTGTATATAGCTTCACAATTCTCTTACTTGCCTCTTACAAATAGTTGTGGTCAGCGGGGCAGACACCTCAGCAGACACCTCAGCAGACAGCTGGTCTCTCCAGGGAGCACCACTGACCGTCTCCAAATCCTGCTCCCCCTCATCCTCTGCCATATCCTCCTCGTGCTGGAGGTCACCAACCCCAAGACAGATGTTATGGAGGATGGCACAGGCTGTAATGACCTGAAATGGTAAAAAAGGGAACAAAAGTTTAGCTTCACAAAAAAAAATCAGTTTCTACTTTCACAGCATTTTGCAAATGTCTTTGCAATTGACTTACATGGGGTACAAAGGTGTGGTGCACTTCCAGCGCTTGCAGGAAGATAGCCCTGAACCTGGTCTTCGTCATCCCAAAAGCACGCTCTATAATGGAGCGTGCCCTGGAATGATGAAGATTATAGCGCTGGGCTCCCACACCTTGTACTGGCCTCTTGTAGGGAGTGATGAGGGGAGTGGGTGTTGGAGACATGGGTACCCTCCGTCTGCCAGGATGAAGTGCCCTGGAGGAGGATTCACTGACCTCCTGTACAGTGGGCTGTGGCGGAGCACTCGTGCATCATGCACTGACCCGGGCCAGCCCACGTAGGTGTCAATGAAGCGGCCCTGATGGTCACAATCTGCCTGCAGGATTATAGATGGGAACAGATTCCTGTTCCTGTAGCACTGACCATCAGGGCCGCTTGGAGGCTTGATACAGACTTGGCAGCCGTCGAATGCTCCTGCAGCTTTAAGGAAAGCTCTGTGCCTTGCCAGCCTTGCAAACCCACGGCAAACTGCTTCCAGTTTCTCTGGGGTGTTGGGGAGGTGGATAACTTTGTGGGGAATGGCCACCACCTCCTCAGCGACTCGGTGGACAATGCGGTGGACAGTGGAACGGGGCATGTCAAATGCTCTGGAGACCACCCTGTATGATGTGCCACACGCCAGCCAGAAAAGAAACACCAGGGTCTCAACTGTGACACCCCATCCGTGTTGTCTTTGACTTCTCAACAGACCCAGCAGCACTGTCATGGCCTCCCTGCTCAGCCGAAAGTCAGGACGTGTGTCACCATCTCCAAAAAAACCTTTCCAGGAGTGGGGCACTGAGGTTTATCCTGCAGTACAGGGGTCTGCTCTGATTTAGGGAAAGAAGGAAAAGAGAAATTATGTACAGCTATATGACAAAGTAGGCTAATTGGTGGAAGAAATATAAAGATACTTGAGTAAACTACGTTTAGTAACTACTTATAGTACATAAGGGGAACAAGTAGTCATGTGTAAAATCTTACACTGTCAAAATGTATCCTGGATCTTGTAATTTGCACACAAAACAATGAAGGTGATAAAATAAAAATAATGTGTATATTTTCTTAAGAACATTTTCATAAAGTTTTATTGTGTAGAAATTACTGGTGCACTACGGTGGATGTTGCAATTAAGGTTCTTCAATTTAAAGTAGCCTCCTTTATTTACTGTTGGCTATGTAGAACAATGCACCACATGGTAAAAGGCCACAATTTTGTACTGTTTTTTATTTCTTTGCTTTTTTAATGTATTCTCACAATATAACCAAATTGTTGCTAAGTGCGTCCCATATTAAAGGCTGCACCCATGACATGGAGCACTGTTCACCTGTGCAGTGGCAGGACTGATCAGCGGCAGATTAATTCATTCATTTATTCACTGTATTTTAAGCTTAACTGCCATGGTGAAGAGAATAAACTATATGAAGTTGCACCATGAAAAGACATGAGTCAGCATTTCAACCATCAGGTTTTTTTTTTTTACATTAAGCATCTCTATCATTTATCAATATAGGCCTACATTTAAAGGTGTAAACCAGGAACTCAGCATGCACAGTGCCTCTGATTGGGAAGGGGCAAAGCATTTTAACTTACCTGGTGATGGTCTTAGCTAAGCCTGAAGTACATCACCCGGTGCCGCCGGGGGTGACATATTTGCACCATCTCCTCCATCAAAAGATACAATATATAAAAAAAAAACATTTCCGTCTCCATACTTCCAATTTATTTCTTATATATATATATAGCTATATAGGTCTATAAAGATATGTAGGATAGCGGTCCTCTTGCACCGTTGGTATGCGATAGGAATCAATGCAATAGCAATCGTTAACACCTGATAGCGCAATTACGAAATCCAACAAAACTCGCCGCGGCCTTTGAAGGGCACTCACTCGTTTGGGGCGTCCCGTGTTTAGAATGCTTTTATTCCCGACCATCCCACTTTAGATTTACTTTCCAGGATGTGAAATTTAAATGTCCCTTACAGAAAGAATGTGGATAACAATCAATATCAATATCAAAAATGTTGGCTATTGCCAAGCCTACAATAATTGTGTTGATGTAATTCACACTGTTAAAAATAGCTCTGAGGAAAAATAGGCAACGACATATATCACTCAATATTTACACACCAATAAACGAAATACAAAATACAAATAAAGGAAACCCATTGGTTACTAGCATGTAAAATACAGTCTTGTATATGAAATGATTATTATTATTTTACATGTAGCCAGCTAGCCTACCTAGTAGGCTATATATTATTTATTCCTACATTACATGAAACAATTTGTTCTCGTGCTAGTTAAATGACGATACATGGTTCAATAGTACATTACTCAAAGTAGGCTACTTTTTACAAATGAAATAACTGAAGTTTAACATCACAATGAAGTTTGTTGAATTGGAGTACCATTTACACCGTTGGTGTGGGTTTTAGTTTAAGTCCATACTTGAGCAATATTCATCCCGAACTTCCCCCGCGTTTGGGTGCGTTTTGGCATAGTTTTGATTAGCAATTGGAGGGGTTTTGTGTAGCAGACCTGGCAACCCTGTCCCCCGGGTCGCCCTTCGTGCCGCTTCCTGCACTTTGAAGGCGTGGCCTGGCCTTCGAAGTGCGCACCCTTCACTTTGGGACACAGCTTTTGTCTATGTTTAGGATGGGATTCCAAGTCTTTAATAGTGTAAAAAGCTCAGTATGCATGAAACAGCATTTCACCGCCCCTTTAAGAATTGGCGGCCTGTTTCGCTCCTTTGCTCTGATTATAAACTGCTCTCAAAGGTTTTAGCTAATAGGTTAGCTAAAGTAATGGATCAGCTGGGCCCAGTGTGAGGTCAATATAAGTTTAATTTTATTTGAAATAAAATTGTTATAAATCTCCTCAGTGTCCAGTGTTTGTGTTGTAGGTCTCAGATGAGTGGACTGCTGGAAGAGGATGGGGTGGGGTTTTTCTTGTTTTTAAATGTGTGTGTTTTTTCCCCAAATAAAATTAAACTTATATTGACCTCACACTGGTTATTCTACTTGTTGCTCTTTACATATAGTTCTACTTTGTGCTTTCCTATCATGTTTGAGCACTGGTTATCCAGATTTGGTGATCCTGAAAAGTTCCTATCCAGATCAGATTGGTCCAATCCGATGTTGCTTTAAAAAACTGGCTCCAAAAGTAAACTGGATTACGTGATCATGGATCGCACAAAAAGGATTACTAAATCTGGATCAATTTTATCCAGATTAAACCTTTTGAAAAACTGGGCCCTGATGGGATCAGTTTAATCCAGATTCTTTGGATCAAAATGATCCAAATCCTACAAAAAAGTTCAAACTAAAGGTTTGATCCAGATCAAAACCAAGATTGGATTACGTGATCTAATCCGATTACGTAATCCGTTTTTTCTTTTGAAAAACACATTTTCAAGATTTGATCCAATCCGTTATCCCAAATCCTAGTGGATTACTTTTGAAAAACTGGGCCCTGGTGCATCCAGATCAGACTTATTGTGTCCCAGGTAGGTCAAACACTGTATAAGCCACTGTTACCTAAAGGGCAGGGGATATGCAGTGGAGGTTTCTTCACTGTGCCATCGCTGTTAATGCTTTTAATGCAGTTCTTAATCAAAGTTATTGCTGATTGTCCTTCTCAAAAAGAGAGAGTTTTTCATGCTTTTATGGACTGTGAAAGGTTAAAACCATTATTTTCAATGTTGGAAAATGTTTTCAGTTCTTTTAGGGAATTGTTTTCCATGAGGATTTTTATTTTTTTAAATTTGTCCGAGGTAAAAGGTTTACTTGTCAACTTTTGAATTTTGTGTTAGGTCAGGCAAAACTGGCCATTTACATGAGCAGGAAAAATAAGGTTGAAAGATGTTCTGGTGAAGATGTAGTAATACTGTTTTTAAACTTGGTGAAATCACGTGTGGTGTAAGTCTACAAAGGACATGTTAAGATTTGAAATGAAGTGGTGTGGTAATGGAGCATTATGCAATGCTGTTGAAGAGGATTTATTTTTCACACAGTTAGGCCTTGTTCACACAAACACGGGTATTTTTATAACCGTGACTTTTTTTACACGGTTCGGCCGTTCGTCCACACGGAAACGCAGTATTAGGTCACTGAAACCGAACATTTTTGCAAACCCCTGCCAGGATGAGGATTTTCAGAAACGCCGGTTGCAGCGTTGTCATGTGGACGGTAAAACCAGCGTTTTTGCCTTGCGACGTCAGAGTGTGCGCCGTTATCCGCTGTGTTTGACGTCAGATTGTTTGCCGCTGACTGCTTTGTTGACGACCCTATGGTTGACAATTCTGTGCAATGGCGGACGTTAGGGTTGGGCGATGTCACCTAAATCGGCAGCTGACGATGTGTACAGTAAAACATCGCGATGGACGATGATAGGGGGGTTTAATAATAATAATTTCGTTTCGTTTTTGATTTTTCGAACTAGAGCTTAGATCGGCTAAAAAAAAAAATCAAGACCGACCCTACCCGAGCCCGTGCACCCGAGAGACCGGCCCTGCCCGGCACATTAACTGTAATTATGAGCCCGAGCCCCATTTAAACCCGACTGACACCGGCGGAGCGGAGCCGGTGTGATCAGCTCAATAATCCGCAGGCGCGCGCTCATGAACCCGCCGGTAAAATGATGTTCGTTCAAATCCAGCTCAGACATGACATAAATCTGTAGCTTACTATACTTGTTGTAGCCATTAAACAATGTTTTTAATTTATGTTTAAATAGTATAGCCTAATTATTTTTTAATTTCATCTGATTATGATAAGATGCGAGTGGGTCAGAAATGATTTTGGTGGTTATATTTAGTTTAATATTAAGTTTTGTTTTGTAAAAAGCCTTTCTTTAGTTTTGTACAAATTGTCTCTTAATTTTAATAAAGGTTTTTTTGGGTCAATTGCATGTATTTAATTAATAAGACACAAATAAGTAGCCTAGACTATGAGGAGGAAGCCATCGCTTTCAATGCTCATGAACTGGAGCGCGTCTCAAATTAACTGAAACTCAGCAGGCTTGCCTCAGACATGAGGAATATGTAGCCGAATATGAGTAGAAACGAAAAGATTTAAATAAGCACATGGTGCAGTGTTCAGAACTCACACGGTAAACAACCAGCGCTATACAGATGATCACGGCGATGGGCATGAGCGGGATGGGAAAGTTTAAGGGATTTTTTTTTAACCTCATACTGAATATGATCGGGTGAAAGCACATTTTAAACAGGTAGCACTTATTCACACACGTACTAATCGTTCTCTCTAATGCATTCAAAAACATCTTATAGTGCTTACCTGCTTACAGTTATCAGTAGCCATAGGTAGCCTTTTATTATATTCTACTATATGATTTTAAATGAGCAGAAATCTGTATTGCTCCGTAGATAAAATAACTGATGAAAACGTTCATCTTTCCAAACATACAAACAAATTTGCACTGCAAAAAGCATCAATGATATTTCACTTTTGATAAAGCCATTAAGTTTGGCATTGTGGGGAGAAAATGCACACAAATGTTCCTATAAACCACGTTGAAACTAGGCTCTTAAAGGGGGGGGGGGGTGAAACACTCAGTTTCAGTCAGTGTCATGTCAATCTTGAGTACCTATAGAGTAGCATTGCATCCTGCATATCTCCGAAAAGTCTTTATTTTTTTAATAATTATATAAGAAAGATGCGCTGTTCCGAGTCTTTCCGAAAAAAGCCGAGCGGGTGGGGGCGTGTCGTGTGAGCGGAGCTAAATAATGACGTGTGCGCGCCGCTGCTATTGTGTTGAGTCGAGTGCGTCGTAAAGCTGTGTCATCCCTAACAGCGGGAAAAAACTTTATTCAAAATAAAAATATGGCTTTTAATCAGATCCAGCCATACATCTATGATCCGGAATCAGACCCAGAGGCTGCAGTTGAACAGGAGCAGCAGCAAAAACGACTAGAGCAGGACGTCTGTATGTGCTACAAGTTATACACTAACTATATAATATGCTTAGCGGCTTGTGTTATTTACATATTTATACTTGAATTATATCGTCCTATTTTTGTCTTGTACATGTGGGAAGTGCAGTTCTTGCTAGACTACAATCAAACCGTTATTCCACGATTTTTAACTTTAGAACACCATGTCAAGCGCGAGTGTTACAACGTGTGTGTGTGTGTGTGTGTGTATGTGTGCGTGTGTGTGTGTGTGTGTTTTTACGCGTGGTTTGTGTAGACAATTGTAGTAAGCGGACTGGTTTTGGCAGGCTGGTGTTTACATAAAAAGACACGGAATAGTAGCGCATTTGAATGAAGAAGCGCGCTTATTTAGTTCAACATATTTCCCCCCTCTTTGTGTATTGTTGTTTGGAGTGCTTTTACAATACACAAACATAAAGTTACACATATAGTGGCCAGCTAAACAAATGTACACGCACTACACATCGCATGCTCCATTGATCAATTAGCTATACGTGATCATGTTTGGGCTACTTGATGAGCATAGGCAAAAACACAGACATTTGAAGCAGTCTTACTCACCGCCTGCGGTTCTAACGTTGGGACCTTTATCGTTGGGACTGCTCCATCCTTCAGCATTAGGCGATTGGGAAAATCCGGCGTCGAGCTGGGCCTTGTTTATGAAACAGTCGGCACCGAAATGCAGCGAACAGATATAAACATTCGCGCAACTCAGTTGCTGATCCGGAAAAGCAAATTCCATCCACCGTTGCCTTAACGCGGGGTTTTTTGGCAATCTGTGCAGGACTGTCTTGGTCTGGCAACCAAAAACGCACTTTTTTGGTGACATTGTTAATTTCTTGAAGTCACATCACCTGTGCAGCGCAGCCTACGAGCCAGCGCTTTGATGGGCGTAGCCTGTTGCTTTCGCTCTCTCCCTCTCTCTCTCTCTCTCTCACGTGCTTCCGGTAGAATTGTTCGTAAGGCCCATACAAGGAAATTCCGACCTATTAACATCAAGTGGACCCATGATCGAAAAAAACTTGCCGAAACTTATGACTAACCGGAAGTAGTATTTTTGACAAAGAAATACTCCCATCAAACGTCCACCTTAACTTTTGAAACTTTGTCTATGTTTAGTATGGGATTCCAAGTCTTTAACAGTGTAAAAAGATCAGTATGCATGAAACAGCATTTCACCCCCCCTTTAATCTCCTATTGTTTATTTTTTATAATTTTGTTCAGTTAATGCAGGTTATAAACCTAACTTTATAGTGATATTTCAGAGCTTAATAAAATACTTTAGCAGTTATTAGCCGCAAATTTCCTCAGAGCGTAGACGGAGCGGTGTTTCTGATATCAGTGAGCGAGGCGAGGAGAGGGAGATGGTGAACCCGGAGCGGAGCTGGAGCGAAGACGGAGCGGTGTTTCTGATATCAGTGAGCGAGGCGGGGAGCGGGAGATGGTGAACCCGGAGCGGAGCTGGAGCGAAGACGGAGCGGTGTTTCTGATATCAGTGAGCGAGGCGAGGAGAGGGAGATGGTGAACCCGGAGCGGAGCTGGAGCGAAGACGGAGCGGTGTTTCTGATATCAGTGAGCGAGGCGGGGAGCGGGAGATGGTGAACCCGGAGCGGAGCTGGAGCGAAGACAGAGTGGTGTTTCTGATATCAGTGAGCGAGGCGAGGAGAGGGAGATGCAATCAGTTTTAGTCCACAGATATTCTGAAGAAATAAATACACAAAGCCAGTAATTATCAAAACATTTTTAACTTGCACATTCAGTTAGCAGTGGAATCCAGAACATTTAATTAAATTAAAATTAGCATGTCGAGCCCTGGGTCGGCGTCTCTTCTCCGGTGGCTTCTCGTAACCCAGAAAAAGCGCTGGGTACGGGTTATCCTGTGTTCGCTTCTTGTCAACCAAGTGAAATGAACACACAAACAGATGTTTGGGTGGTTTTTTTAAGTTTAAGTTCTTCAACCATATTCTTTTTGGTTCGTCGTCTATTGGGAGACGATGGAAACTGTACCATCGTTGGCAGGAACACTGACTTAGTTTTTGGCTTATGTTCAAAACACTCACGTTTACGCCACTGAATTAGGTTAGTCCAGTTATTTCTACACTTTCATTCAGCTGAGCGGAAGACCGGGACCGGGACGGTACTAATGCACAATAGAGACCCTGGAAAGGCCTGTGCCCGCGGGACATCATCTTCTGGGATGATGAGGTGTATTTCCACTGTCCGCAGGCTGCGGGGATGAATCGGTCGACGGCCATAAGTATGCTACAATGCATCTGAGATGATTTGAGTTCAGTAAAAATATAGGCTAGCCTACTTAAATAAAGACTTGGACGTAAATATATATATATAGATATTTTATATAATATACATTCTAAAATCTCCTCACAAACATCCGCTGTCAGTTGTCACACACCTGTGTTGCCAAGTCTGGAATTGGGCTGCATTTAGCCTACTCTGTTGCTGTGGGTTGTTTGTAGCCTAGTCCACAGGTTTAAGTGAGGCGAGGAGCGGGAGATGGTGAACCCGGAGCGGAGCTGGAGCGAAGACGGAGTGGTGTTTCTGATATCAGTGAGCGAGGCGAGGAGCGGGAGATGGTGAACCCGGAGCGGAGCTGGAGTGAAGACGGAGCGGTGTTTCTGATATCAGTGAGCGAGGCGGGGAGCGGGAGATGGTGAACCCGGAGCGGAGCTGGAGCGAAGACGGAGCGGTGTTTCTGATATCAGTGAGCGAGGCGAGGAGCGGGAGATGGTGAACCCGGAGCGTAGCTGGAGTGAAGACGGAGCGGTGTTTCTGATATCAGTGAACGAGGCGAGGAGAGGGAGATGGTGAACCCAGAGCGGAGCTGGAGCGAAGACGGAGCGGTGTTTCTGATATCAGTGAGCGAGGCGAGGAGCGGGAGATGGAGAACCCGGAGCGGAGCTGGAGCGAAGGACGGAGCGGTGTTTCTGATATCAGTGAGCGAGGCGGGGAGCGGGAGATGGTGAACCCGGAGCGGAGCTGGAGTGAAGACGGAGCGGTGTTTCTGATATCAGTGAGCGAGGCGGGGAGCGGGAGATGGTGAACCCGGAGCGGAGCTGGAGGGAAGACGGAGCGGTGTTTCTGATATCAGTGAGCGAAGTGGGAACGGGAGATGGTGAACCCGGAGCGGAGGGATTCTTGAATGCTAAGAAAGAGTGTGGAGGGGAAATTGCCGCCGCTCCACTCCGCTCACAATCTCTGGTGTCGACTCGCAAGACTCGCAGCGGGGCGGGGGCGTGGCATCACGATGGTGTTTCTCCATCACGATGGACGATGACGTAGCCCAAATATTGCTGATAGTAACTGTGCTAACAGGGCTGCTTGTACATGCTCAGGTATATTATTACACTACTTTTGTAGTAATAAAAAGCTTTTTCAAATTCAATTCAATTCAATTCTCTCTCTCTCTCTTGCTCACACACACACGCACACTGTTATCATTGCCAATACAATGTTATAGCAGATGTAAAATATGTAGGCTACAATAACAATTGCAGAAAATGTTTTAAGATGTCCAGAAATCAATTCAACAGTTAATTTATTGCTATAGCTCATGTTTAATTCTGACATTTAAACACAATATAGCGTTAGTGCCAAGATTTTCACGTGAATAAAGGCATAGATTCGCAAACTTTGCTTATAATCCCTAATGGTCCTTTGTTAAGCTTGTCAGAAGTTCTCGTTTCTAATCTGCCCTTGTATTTTTTCTCTCATCAAAACCGACTATCAGTGTTTGTACATCAAGAGCAGGGACAGTTTTTGTGCATTTTGTTTTGTGATTTCACCAGAACAAATAGAAAGTCTCTGCAATGGCGTTAAGCGATAGATTAAAGCGCTCGTCTGTGTAAAGACTGCACAGTACGCACCAGACACAAGATAAATGAAATGATGCTCTTCTAGTTAAGAGTAAACCTTTTATGTGGTCTAATACAGGTTCCCAAGTCTTTTAGAAAAGTTTTGAGAGATGCTGAAAGCAAAAATCTGAGCTTCTCAAGCTTTATACAGCTAAAGATTTCTTGAATCCACCCATCATGAGATGGAGGGGGGACATGTTCCCATTTAAGAAGAATGGCTCGTCTGGCTAAAACAGTGGTGAAGGCGATAACCTGGCAAAAAAGAGAGAGTCAAGTTGGGTCTCAAAGAAATGCCAAAAAATGCAGTCAAGGGGTTTGGATCCAAATCTATGTTAAGAGTGTTATTAAGCATATCAAAGACATTGGACCAGAAGTCATCCGAGGACAGCTCCAGAACATGTGAATGTGGTTGGCAGGAGACTGCTTGCAACGATGCCAAGCATCACTACTGTCTGGACATATTTTTGCCAACTTGACGTTAGTTAGATGAGCCCAGCGCAGCACTTGGCACTGCAATAGGCCATGTCTGAATATAGAAGAGGAATAGACTAACTTTAAAATGTGGAACCACTGATCATCTGTGATAGAGATGCCTAGGTCATTCTCCCACGACTCTCTCAGAGAAACAGTAGGGTCAACATTAAGGAGGACGGTTGGGAAAGTGGGGAAACAACTTCTGAACCAAGTGTCTAATCTGACACAACCAAAACAATTGACTATTGGGCACACATTTAGCAGACAAAAATAAAAAGGATGCAAACCGCCCATCATCATTCAAGTCATTGAGCTCGACAAGTCCATTTACTGACCAAATTCGGAAAGCAGGATCAGAGCATGATGGGGAGAAGTAATAATTTAAGATAGGTGTGTGAATAGATGCTCTGTGTAAGCCAAAATGTTTCCTAAACTGGACCCAAATTTTGATTGTGCTTGAGACAACTGGATTAGCTGAAATTCTACAAATATATTTATAATATAATTTGTCTTTTTAGAACCAGCTTTTCATGCATGACACATTTACGCTTTTTTAAAAATGGCATTATTCCTTAATTGTTCGTAACATTTTAATTTATTGCTTGGTTTATTTTTGGTATGGTGGCCAAGAGGTCTCAACACGCTGCAACAGAAGAACGCATTGAAATAGAAAAAACACCAGCAAATTGACAAATCAGCTTCATCAGTTTGACAGCACGTGCTTTGCTTCATACCTGCTGCCATTATGTTTTAAAAGCTCTATTATAAAGTGTGTGTATTGTGTTGCTGTATGAACACTATGTATACTGCTGTCTACACAAAAAAATTGCCTTTAAGGAAAATAGAGTTAACTCAAACAAACTACAGTCGCAGCAAGTGTCACCACAAATGTCCAGTGAAACTGAGAAGGGCTGTGCTGTGTCTGTTGGTTCTGTCATCACATCTTGGGGAGAGTCTATGGGTGCTGCCTCACACCTGCCTCATTAGTTTGGTTGATTCGTACTAGAGTTTGTTTCCCTCTTTGAGGAAGCGCTCTCTTTGCCAAGACGGTGAGGATGCAGTGAAAGGCTTCATCCACAATGTGTCAGCCAGAAAACAATCAAGAAACAACTCGTCGACAGAATACCACCGAGTGGTGGTGTTTTCAATAGAAAATCGAGCCACTTTCAGACAGGCTGAAAAGGGGGCAATGCTGTCAAGCTGATGAATGGCAGGCCCAGCTTAAGTAAGTGATTTTCAGAGCTCGGTTTTGATTGGAGACTTTTATTGTTTCTTGTAGGCTTCTCTGATCCAGCTGGCTACGATGTCTTGTGCTCCCGTTTGACCAGAGTGACCAGGCTGCCGTTTCTACGTCACTCGCCGCCGGGCTGCTAAACTTTGACTGTAGCGGAGGTGAAGGCACTCAGTCCAAAGCTTTCTGTAGGTGAGAGGTCCTTGGGAAGGTTCAAGTACACAGATCCTTAAATCGAATGGTGACAGTCAATGGCTCGTATGTTGAGCTTAGGCTCAAATCTGTGATGGGATGGGCGAGATCAGCGTGACGTAGTGGGAACGCTACGTTAACCAGGCCGAGGGCGGCCACTCGTATGTGTTTAAAAACCTGTCCACGAGAGAGCGAGAGATGGAATAATCTTGGAAAGGATCCAGAGATGGAATGGATCCATCTAACAGTTACTCCATCTGTGTTTTGATCAGCGTTCTGAATCCCATCTGGATAGAACCTTTATCTTTTTACACGATTTATCAACTTTTTTCATGAACCGGATCCACATTCAAGTGTTGATTAATAAAGAATGTATGACGCTAGAATAAAGCAAGCAATAAATAAAGCAATAAATACACACCCTGACGAAGGCATGTAAAGCCGCAACGCGTAGGTGTCTCTGTCACCAATTTTTTAAATGTTTAAGCCATGAAAAAATAAAGGCTTTTTAACTATCTCAATATACCCATCGAGTGCCTTGGACTACTTTTGCATTTAGAATAAAGCAAGTTTGTTCTTTTGATACTATATTTGCATGCTTTTGACATTCTGTGGGCAATGAAGCTAGTGAAAATGACAAAAAAAAGCTGGCGGTGACAGGCATATTTCATGTTTACGTTCATTTAAAAGACATAACTGACTATGTTTACGATTATACTCGACAAGAACGGTATTTTGTTAATTGTGTGTGAATATTTCCACGCGGAGAGACACGTTTCTGTGCTTGAGCTAGTGTTGCTGCGTCTTACGAAAACCAAACTGAGAGACACTTTGTCATCTAGGAGAGCTTGAATATTTAAATCGGCAAAGCTTACAAATGATAAAGTTCAGTGAAGATGCAGCTCTGTCCCGAGTGCCTTTCACATTGGCCCCGGACCCTTACTGTCGAGCCCTGGACTGACACCATTACATTAACTTCTTGGATATTTTTATAGTTGCCTTATCTTGTTTAAGTCACAGCTCTTTCTTTTCAGTCAATATCTAAAACAATAAGTTGTGAATAGGGCTGGGTTTCGAATCAAATTTCAAGAATCGATTCGATTCCGATTCTCAAGATCTTGAATCGATTATCATTATCATCGATCTGATCTGATCCAATCTTCGAGATTTAGATAAGTGTTTTTGAAGAAAGCCTTTTTTTTCCAGCTGTTTCCTAAATTACAGGACTGTAGTTATGAAACATATTGATACTATTATTATAGACATTCAACCTCAAATTAATGATGGTTGTAAAGAACAATCTCCCTTCCAGAGTGCTCAGTCAGCGAACGCACGCTGTCATGACAAGGCAGCCAATACAATTTCCTTGGCAGTAAGAGCGCGCTGCAGTGAGAACGGCTGTGATCCAGCAGCCCGAGTTCACTCATCTAACTTACTCTACTATTGGCGGCGGAAAGAGAGAAGAGGAAGGGTGAGGAAAACTCGGTCTGTCCGCGGTGCTTCTTCAGCATGCGGCGGCGGTATAGTGACGAGAGCTTCGGCTTGAGTTTGTTTACCTACTCTAGTATTCTCTGTCTGCAGCGTTTCTGGAGTTTTCAAAGCTGCCATGTTCGTTGTTTTAATGTCCTTCCACCTCTCGCGCATCCGTGAATTCAATGACGCAGCAAATTAAAATTCACGGGGAAAATGTATCCACAAGTTTCCTACGCCCCATGAACCCTTGCGTCAAAAGTGGGCGCGTTTTCTGGTTCGAAATAAACAAGCGGGACGACATTGTCATTTAACAATTGACAGTCATTCAAGCTATCCAAACGTGCTAACTAGGTGGGAACACAACCTCAACGAACTTAAAAATGGTGAAACAACAGTACTTTTACCCTCCGCTGTAGTTGGTTGGGAAGATGACGTAAAAAAGTGGCCTAGTATCACGTACGGTGGTATTTTTAGCTATTTTCTTGATTCAGTAGCCTGTGATGATAAGGCAATGAGCAATTTGAAAAGCTCAGAGGCGTATCTGAATCTGCATAGTGATAAAGTCGGTCGGGTGTTATTTAAGGATGTTGGAAACAACCTAGTTTATCTAAAAGCGGACGTTGAGCCGAGCCAGAGCCTTCAGGTATCCCATCATAAGGCTTGGGTGCTAGCATCGGTGACAGGTGAAGTAACTTACAGACAGCGGGTTGTTCATGTATTGCAGGGCCAGGACGCTCTTGTAGTCAGCAGCACTTTTGTGGAAGGTCAGTGAAGTAAGGACAATTAAGTGCACTGTGTTTGTTTATTGTATTGCGATATTATTAATTAACTAATAAATGTACTAAATTGAAATGTGTAGTGTGTGTCATTCATTCATGTTCTGCATATGTTGCTTCACAGTAACTTTCACTTAACCCTCGTGGCACAATCTGGTAAAAAAAAGTACAAATTTAAAATTTGAAGTCTTGCTAACAACACAATGAAAGCCTAAGATGTGAATAGCCCTGGTTTACACTATACAATCAGTTTTAGTCCACAGATATTCTGAAGAAATAAATACACAAAGCCAGTAATTATCAAAACATTTTTAACTTGCACATTCAGTTAGCAGTGGAATCCAGAACATTTAATTAAATTAAAATTAGCATGTCGAGCCCTGGGTCGGCGTCTCTTCTCCGGTGGCTTCTCGTAACCCAGAAAAAGCGCTGGGTACGGGTTATCCTGTGTTCGCTTCTTGTCAACCAAGTGAAATGAACACACAAACAGATGTTTGGGTGGTTTTTTTAAGTTTAAGTTCTTCAACCATATTCTTTTTGGTTCGTCGTCTATTGGGAGACGATGGAAACTGTACCATCGTTGGCAGGAACACTGACTTAGTTTTTGGCTTATGTTCAAAACACTCACGTTTACGCCACTGAATTAGGTTAGTCCGGTTATTTGTACACCCGCGAACAGCACATGTTGTCCCTGAGCTCCGCAACGACATCTCTCTTAAAGGTTTGCGACTTTACATATTGTTATTAAACAAAAACGTAGCCTCGTCACTAACTAGCACACAAAATACCATTGGCATACTACTTCCGCTGCCTCACCGGAAGTTGTACCCACGTTCTTTTTTACAGTAGCGCCCCCCGGAAAAAGATGGATAGGCCTATTATTAAATCGATCCTCTGATTTACGGATTGATCTTTAGAAATTAATATGAAAATAGATTCAGAATTGGTGAATCGATTTTGTCAACACAGCCCTAGTTGTGAATGGATAAAATAAAAGCAAATAAGAAATAATTGACATGTCCACGTACGACATTTCACCATTTTTTTATTTGTAATCATTATTTGTAAGTTTATGGTGTTTAATTTGACTGATCCTACCTGGAAATAATAGTACAAAAGAACATTTGTAAATTAAAAAAATTGTAATATAAATCCATTCGTTTTTAGTTTATAAAAATGCAAAACGTAAATTTATTTATACAAAAAATCCAAAAATAAGTTATTTTATTTTGTGCGCATGGAATTTGTGTATAGCTTATGTTTGGGCTGGAAAACCCTGCTGGCATCAGGCAACCCTGATTTACAACCATCGGCATATCGGCTATAGCATGAAAACGCCATCAAACCGATGGTTTAATAATGAATTGCGTGAAGGCACTGAGCTGTATAATGTCTGCTGCATAATCCAAGATTATACGGGTCAATATATAATTGTGGGAGATTTTGAGTTTGAATAATTCTGGGAAAAAATATTTATTTACAAAATATTATTATCTTTCCTGATAAATCATCCCTGAAATATTTTGTTTTTATTCATTGCCAAGCTCAGGCATAATTTATTTCAGATATTTAGTTTTAAAAACAAAAAGTTTACTCATTATTTGGTCAACTATGTTACGGACAAAACCAATAAGTTTTAACTTTAAGTAAATGGCAGACATTTAACAATAATCATTACTCTTGGAAGAATATGTGTCTATTTACCAACCTTTTCAATTAAAATACCCTAATAATTTAGAAAATACACATTTTGTTCAATTAAAACCCTTCATTTCAAGTTCTGAAGTAACCGGTCTGTATATTTTTTTTCCAAACTGCTAGATTTATGATAATTTTCTAGATTAAATTATGCAGAGGTATATATTTGACAGCTACTCAGTTTCTAAATATTTACTTGGAGATTAGGGAACCATTAAAATATATATATTTTTTAAAAACATAATGGTAACTTAATTGACAGCCCAGTATCATAGTTGACAAAAGTAACATAGTTGACTGGACATGACAAAGTAGGATGATGTATTTAACAAAAACAATCCTGACAAGCCAGACCCTCATCAAGATGTTTGGTCTGGAAACTCACCATTGATGGCTCAATCTGAGGGGCGGGATAAACGGTTGTCTTTCAAACTCCCTCTGCACGCGATAGGATAGCGCTACACCAACCAGAGCAACATGAAGGTGAAGCAGAGCTCGCTGACTGATTAAACATTCACCGTATCCGGTCGGCTAAACTCAGAACACATCTTCCCTTCTTAAGAATGACTTCAGTGCCGTTCTTTGTTCTTTTCTCAGAGAAAAGCTTAACTCCATGTCTTCCAGAGTCGCGGTCAGAGCTGATTCGACAGACCGCCGTTCGCCAGTTTCTGTGTTTACTAGAAGCACGCACACGCAACTCGGCCGTCGTCATTATGGCCCCGCCCACCGACTCTACACATGATGTGATTGGCCTGTCCAGATTCTGAGGAATACAGCTCAGACGTGTATTGAGAGTTCCTAGACGATACTTGCGGGCAAATTAAATTTGCTGCCGCTAGGGTGCGTCTAGATTTCTAGGCTAGGGGAGAGGCTTTACTGCTTTAGAGGTGTGTCACTTTACTCACAGCTGATTGGCCCAATTTCAGTTTGAGATCTCTAATCCAGAACATAACCTGCCCCAGAGCAGGTTAGCTGTGGATCGTAAGTTACTATGGTGATGAACACAGCTAAAAGCCAAACCACTTTAATGGTACCTAAAACCCAGGATTGGCACAAACTAAGCTTAAACAAATCAGGCTAGCCAGCTAAACCAGCTTCATGGTACAGGCCCCAGGCTTTGGTCAAATTAACACAACACACTGAGATTCTTCAATCGAGTCATACATCAGGAACTCTGAGATTCTTCTTCTTTAACATGTAAAATAATAAAGCAAATAAAAGTTGGTATTGTAAAGGTTTCGCCATGGCCACTATACACTCCATATACATACGGTAATTTTCTGTGATCCGTTTGGGGCTGTCATCTCAGGCAGCATTAAAGGGGTCATATAATGGTACATGCACTTTTACAAGCTGATTGTATGGAAATGTGGGTTGGCAGTGCCTGTACACAAGCGTCCTATAATGATAAAAATACATCCAGTGTTGTTTTTAATCTCCTCATGTTTTCCCCTGTCTCAAATCCAGCCGTTCGATGTGTGACGTCACACAAGCCCCTCCCACGACTGTTGATTGACAGCAGCGTTTCCTCTCAGACCCGCCCTGAGCGAGCTCAAGCTGTCGTCATTACCATAGACATTGTATGTTTATATGATCTATATGATAGAGGTACGCTGTATGCTACAGGTCACTATCTACCAAGACCAAACGCTTCACAAACAGCTTTTTCCCAAAAGCCATCAGGACTCCTCTCTTTAGTTTAGTTTTTCCTCTCATACACTACGCATGGTCATGTACCCACTGTATCTTGTATTGTTACATGTTGTGAAGTGTATTATTTATTTTTGTCTGTAATGTATGATGATGTAGAGCTTAAAGTGTTTTTTTTAATCTCCTCATGTTTTCCCCTGTCTCAAATCCAAGTCAAATTAAACATACTGTACCGAAAAAAAAAAATCCACCAGCATTGTCGTGTGGCTAAAATAAACAATCTAATCTAATCTATGATGTCTGTGGTCGTTCCAGTCCGCCGTTGTATAGACGGTTTCAACGGCAACAACATAAACAAACCCTACTGCGCATGCGCGCTTTTGTGGCCCAAACTTACCTTCCGGTAGACATCAGTAACACCAGAGGATGCGTTATCTTTCTTATGCGTTAGCATCTTTAATTTTAATTGTGCACCATTATCTTAATGTATATATATTTTTTGTTTCAGCATGTTTATTATAAATAATCTCCCATTTATGTCTTTAATATAGAGTGGGAAAACGCCCCACTTAAAGGGTAGGTCACCCAAAACTGAAAATCCTGTCATTCATTACTCACCGTCACGTTGATCCCAGAGTTTCCGCTAGAAAAAAAGGGTGGGACAGGTTGGACATGTCCCCACCACTTTTTTAAAACATCTTGCTCATCTGCGGATGAACCTAACTAATACAAACAAAACATCTCTGGTTATCTAGAAGAGTATCATTTCATTCGTTTGTTAAATAAGAGGCGATCGCTCGTTGCCGTTGTTATCAGTGGAGCAGATTTCTCTCGCGGCTCGTGCAGTCTCCACACAGACGAGCGCTTTAATCTAACGCTTAACGCCGTTGCAGAGACTTTCTATTCGTTCCGGTCAGATCACGAAACAAAATGCACAAAAACTGTTCCTGCTCTTGATGTACAACCACTGATGGTATTCGGTTTTGATGAGAGAAAAAATAGGCTACGAGGGCAGATTAGAAACGAGAACTTCTGAAAAGTTTAACAGACTAGACCAGGGATTAAGCAAAGTGTGCAAATCTATGCCTTTATTCACGTGAAAAATCTTGGCACAACACTATTGTGTTTAGATGCAATAATTAAACGCAATTAATACATTTAATTATAAACTCAGTATGTCTCATTTAGTTGGTAACATTTAAATTGGCCACCGTGTGAAATGACAAAATCATATAATAGAATATAACAGTTAGTATACTGATTACTGTAAGCAGGTAAGCACTACAGGATGTTTTTGAAATCATTAGAGAAAACGACAAAATTACTTATTCACAAATTTCCGTGTGTGAATAAGTGCTACCTGTTTAAAATGTGCTTTCACCCGATCATATTCAGTAGAAGGTAAAAAAAAAAATCCCTTAAACTTTCCCATCCCGCTCATGCCCATCGGCGTGATCATCTGTATCAGGCTGGTTGTTTACCGTGAGTTCTGAACACTGCACTATGTGCTTATTTAAATCTTTTCGTTTCTACTCATATTAGGCTACATATTCCTCATGTCTGTGAGGCAAGCCTGCTGAGTTTCAGTTTATTTGAGACGCGCTTCAGTTCATGAGCAATGAAAGCGATGGCTTCCGCGACCTAGTCTACTTATTTATTTCTTATTTATTAAATACATGCAATTAACCGAAGAAACCTTTATTAAAATTAAGAGACAATTTGTACAAAACGAAAGAAAGGCTTTTTACAAAACAAAACTTAATATTAAACTAAATATAACCACCAAAATCATTTCTGACCCACTCGCATCTTTGCACTTATAGCCTACCATAATATGATGAAATCTAAAAATAATATTATAATATTTAAACATAAATATGAAGAAAAAAAACATTGTTTAATGGCTACAACAAGTATAGTAAGCTACAGATTTATGTCATGTCTGAGCTGGATTTGAACGAACATCATTTTACCGGCGGGCTCATGAGCGCGCGCCTGCGGATTATTGAGCTGATCACACCGGCTCCGCTCCGCTCATTAGTCATTACAGACTCGTTCTCGATACTTACACGGGCAGGGCCGGTCTCTCGGGTGCATGGGCTCGGGTAGGGTTGGGCTTTATTTTTTTGAGCCGATCTACGCTCTAGTTCTGGCGAAAAATGTAGTGCTGTGCCGGCCCGTTGTCATAAATTGTTCTCGTGATGGAGCGGTAGTGGAGCGCTCTCGGAGCAAGTAAAAACCACAACGCTACGAAAAAAAAAAAAACGCTCCTCACTCCATTCAAAATTTCGCCGGTCCACTCCGCTCACATAGCCTACTCTGCTCACATAGGCCTACTCTGGTTCGCAGGCTGTGGAGAATTGCAATCCTCCATAGCCACGGAGCGCTGTCATGACAGCGAGGGCATCACGTCGCAGGCTTACGGTATCGATAAGAGGCAGTTTTAATCTGACAATTTGACCGAAAAGATTTCTTTTTGTCGGACATTTAATATTTTTCCCGGCCAATGTCCGGTAATTACCGGACAACGGAAACCCTGGACTTGATCCCAACCCGTAAGTAGCCTATCTTAAATTGTGTTCCGACAATGAACGAAGGTCTTACGGGTTTGGAACGACATAAGGGTGAGTAATAATGACAGAATTAACATGTTTGTGTGACCTAACCCTTTAAGGACCATATGCCGTTTTCTGTACAGTAGCCTATTTAAATGCATGCGCACTCACCCTTTTAATTATGCAATGCGTCGGAATAACATGTTTCTTTGTTTCATAATATAAGATTAATGTTGGGAAACTTGTGTCATGTGCTCTCTGCTTGATTTTTAATATTTATACCATGTTAACCAAGAATAGGACGCCAAAATGTATTTCTACTGAGTAGTGCGCCATACTATCCATTAGCCAGACCGATAAACAGACACAGACCGGAAGTTAACTTCGGGCCAGGCGCGAAACCGTAGCAACGCGCGTGCGTTCGATGAAACCGTCTATAAGTAGAACCGCTGGGCGATTGTGTGTTCTGTTCTTGGGTGTAGTAATGAACACCGCAGTCTTTCTGATGGTCCTAAATCCAACATTTAATCCAGCTGCTCCTGAATAAAGATCTGTAGCAGCTCTTCGTGTTTATGCTGAAACGCTTCACGATGACCTGCAGCTGAAGTTTACAGGGTAACGTTAAATTACAGCATGCTTTCTATGTATGATGTGCTCAATATAATTCATAATCCCACGTTAATAATGAACAACACCTTATGGTTATTGTGTTATTACAAACTGTGTTTGTACCACTATAACACTAAGCTCAATTATGTAGATGGTTTATAACGGTGTCTGTTAATGTCTAAAAAATAAATCGTGTTGTAAAAGTTATTAAAATGCATAGATAACGTTACGTATCACTGGCAAACCGACATTAACAGAAAAAATGTTTTTATTGGCATTAGGTGTAACATCAATCTGTCAATGAACTAACGTACACATCAGTAAACAGATAGCATTCACGCTAACATTACCCTGCCAGTACATAAAGACGGATCAAAGTGACATTACGTTAACCAACCGTTCAGAAACGTCCTGTTTAGCCTTAAATGCTGAATTTCGTTGGAGCTGTGATCTTGTCCCGGTCCGACTTTGGTTCAGATTGATAGAGTTGATCTTTTTTACGGTCTATGATCTGTCCTCTCAGGCGCATTACGGCTGCGACAAGGTTTAATTCGGTCCTCCACGCGGTGCTGACTCACACCGGGAGCATATCAGAAGCGGAGCGACTGGATGCGTGAGACCATGTGATTTGCCTGTCCGACGTCCATTTCTCGTCTCCTACCAAGGATATATTGCCAATATACATGCAGTACGTTTGGGAGTCTGCACAAGGTGTTTATTTTGAAATTGACAGGGATTTTTGACTTTTATTTTGTATTTCCGGTGCGACTTGGATGCACGTCCGTCAAAAATAGACAAGCCACCTATATTTAGCGAAGCGGTGCGGAGAGACGCTTCTGAAACGCGCCGCGTCGTGGCCGGTGTAAACACAAGCATTGACTAGAATGGGCGCGATCAGCTCCGGTAGCCGTGTCGCAGCCGTAATGCGGCACACACCTGTTCAGTGTAAATGAGGGGTTACACACACTTCAGGAACAATCGATCCAGAGCTGATGTTTCCAGCTGAGTCACAATGCAAACATTTCAGTGCCACAGTCGTACTGATGGCAGCACATTCACTTTACACAATCGCGGACACAAAGGAAAAAAAATCAACACGTTTTAACCCTTAAAGACCAAGTACATTTTTGGGGCGCCTGATGTGCCTCTACTTTTCTTTGTTTTTCTCCCCCATTCTAGCAGTTAGCATCAAGTGCTATATATCATTTTAAACAGGAGAACCTGAAGTTTCTTATCTTCTATCTAAAATGTATTGTTTTTGCTGTGAACTTGAACAGAACTTCATGAAGTTTGGATTTTTTCCTTTAGAAAGTTAGACTTGGTTGTTTTACTCATCCAGATGAAATTTTGTCTACATGTAACAATCCCTCAGCAAATTAAAGCCATTTATTATAACATTATTCTAGGCGTTTCTAGGTTTTTGAGTGAAAACAGGTGTATTTTATTTACTGACAATGTGTCCTAAAAAGTTCAAGTAAAGTAAATAGAAAGATTGTTATATAATAACACTGAAACAAACATTTTTCTTCAGAGAAATATATTATAATTTGAGCATGAAAAACAAACGCAAACAATACATCAAGTTGTGACAAACCGTGAAATAAAATATACTGAGGCTACATTTACATGTGGGTGGCAATAGCAAAGTCTTTCAGCGTAGCCTGAACAAGTCAACACAAAGGCATAGCCTAGGCAAGAGACCTACAAGACTGAGCAAAGGGAGAAGCAAATGCAAGTCTTTCAATATACAGTTGTTAACTTGCTAACAAGCTAGGCACAGGTGATTTCATTGAACTGATAATGAGTGGTAGTGGGAAGTTCGGATCATTTTACTGACTCGGATCTTTGAGTCTCGTTCAGCAAAATGAACGAATCTTTTTTCGAGTCATTTCGTTCATTTCACCAAAATGACACGTTAAATAGCCCAACACATCTAGTACTTATGAAAATGTTGATTACATGTTAAAACTACATAAAAATAAACTATAGGTTACTGCAACCAAAGCCAAATTATAAGAAACAGAAATGTTTAATTAATTGATTAGTTGTTGGGTCAGGCTATTGCAGTCTCTCTGTTAGTTCACCTCACCTCCTGATCCGAGACATTCTTTCTCTTGCAACTTCATATTTATCACGTTTGTTCTCCGCCTCTCGTGTCTTCGAGCTCCTCGAGACGTTAGCTGTCGACTCGTCTGTGTCTGACTCTGATCAGATCTGGGGGCTGGGCCGCCCGGACCGTGCGTGACACAGGTCCGCAAACAAAAATGATTAGTTCTTACGAGTCTTTCGGGTTTGAGTCTTTCGTTCTTCCTGTTAGTCCCATAGAGTCCATGCTGTCAGTAACGGAAACAGAAAAGATTAGTTCTTACGAGTCTTTCGGGTTTGAGTCTTTCGTTCTTCCTGTTAGTCCCATAGAGTCTATGCTGTCAGTAACGGAAACAGAAAAGATTAGTTCTTTTGATCGAGTCTCGGGTTTGAGTCTTTCGTTCTTCCTGTTAGTCCCGTAGAGTCTATGCTGTCAGTAACGGAAACAGAAAAGATTAGTTCTTTTGATCGAGTCTCGGGTTTGAGTCTTTCGTTCTTCCTGTTAGTCCCGTAGAGTCTATGCTGTCAGTAACGGAAACAGAAAAGATTAGTTCTTTTGATCGAGTCTCGGGTTTGAGTCTTTCGTTCTTCCTGTTAGTCCCATAGAGTCTATGCTGTCAGTAACGGAAACAGAAAAGATTAGTTCTTTTGATCGAGTCTCGGGTTTGAGTCGTTCGTTCTTCCTGTTAGTCCCGTAGAGTCTATGCTGTCAGTAACGGAAACAGAAAAGATTAGTTCTTTTGAGTCTCGGGTTTGAGTCTTTCGTTCTTCCTGTTAGTCCCATAGAGTCTATGCTGTCAGTAACGGAAACAGAAAAGATTAGTTCTTTTGATCGAGTCTCGGGTTTGAGTCTTTCGTTCTTCCTGTTAGTCCCATAGAGTCTATGCTGTCAGTAACGGAAACAGAAAAGATTAGTTCTTTTGATCGAGTCTCGGGTTTGAGTCGTTCGTTCTTTTGTCACGTGACTTGTCACCGTATAGAACACTAGTTCACAACCTTTTTAGTAAAAAGCACGTAGTTATTATTTTTTTTATTTATATTATTCTCAGTTAATATCAGACATATACAAATATGGGAAATATATTGACTATTCAAGTCTAACATCACAAATTCAATTAGACTAATTTTGAATCAACTGTGTGTATGTGTGTGTATACATATATATATATATATATATATATATATATATATATAGATACATACACGCACGCACGCACACACACACACACACACACACACACACAGCATTAGACTGACAGCAAGAACGAAAGACTCAAACCCGAGACTCGATCAAAAGAACTAATCTTTTCTGTTTCCGTTACTGACAGCATAGACTCTATGGGACTAACAGGAAGAACGAAAGACTCAAACCCGAGACTCGATCAAAAGAACTAATCTTTTCTGTTTCCGTTATTGACAGCATAGACTCTATGGGACTAACAGGAAGAACGAAAGACTCAAACCCGAGACTCGATCAAAAGAACTAATCTTTTCTGTTTCCGTTACTGACAGCATAGACTCTATGGGACTAACGGCAAGAACGAAAGACTCAAACTCGAGACTCAAAAGAACTAATCATTCGGAGATTCATAGCTCATTCAGAGGCCATATGTTGCGTAATGCGCATGCGCGGTCAACACAAAATGAACAAATCACTATCTGAGACAACTCGGTAGTCCCGAGTCATAATAAAGATTCGTTCAAAATGAACGAATCGTTCATGAACGACACATCACTAATAATGAGCAGTGAACTAGGCCGATGTGGAAGGTCTCGTGCTCTCAGTTTCCCTCTGCTGGACAGACCGTGGTGTGACACATTCAGGAATCTTGGGCCTTTCTCAATACCAAGTACGCAAGCTTGTGACTTGCGTTCTTGGTAGTTTAAACTTGCCAAGTTCGACTCGGGAGAACGAACTCTAGAGGACGGGAGGAATCGTCATCAATCTCCATTGTGAATCGTCATCAGTCGCTGGTCAAGTACTGTTCCAATTCAAAGTTCACATCTAGCCAAGTGTGTCCTTGATCCTCCCCTTTTATCGAGGATGCATCGAGAGGTGACTTGTGGACTTCAGACAGACCGGTATCCCAGAATGCATCTCGCACCGACCAGCAAGCGTCGAGAAAACCAGCAGAATTTAAAAATACCACAGTTAATGTCTCACAAAATGTAGTTAAGACTTTTTCGGGCGAGAGTGTAGTTGTAAGCTCAAGTCTGTGGTTTATTTATAAAGAGAGCGCCTATTTGGCAATTTGATCTGGCGTTTTCAGAGTTGTGAGATCCAGTCGGTCCAGCGGGTGATCAGCGCTCATTAACCCGTCGAGAGCAGCCTTGATTTCAGGACAAAGCTTTTTTTCCTCTTTAAAAGTTTTATGAACTTTTCAATAGATCTAATGAAATTTAATTAAATTATATTTCAATGATAGCCTCATGAAAGATAGATATTAGTGTAGACTTACTTAAATTATGTGTTAACTCTTGAAAAATATGATTGTTTTTAAAGGCGTAGTTCAACCCAACAATGTGATAATTTACTCACCCTGATGTCATTCCAAACCTAAATGAATTTATTTCTGTTCAGTGTTGCCAACTATTTTCCAAGGAAAGTAGCTAAAGCCTGTCCAAAAAGTCGCTTAATGTCGCTAGATGACGTCAATCGTTAATTAGCATATTAGTGACGTCGTCACGTCGTCCTTGCGTTCAGCCTGCCTAACGTTTTTTCTCTCCTAATCTGGGCTCATTTACTGTATTTTACAATAATATAATACAGCCGACTGTCCAATAAATGTTTTCATTTCCTATACCTTTTTGTCATACAATATATGATATAGTGAATTACAAAAAAAATTATGTGTAAAATCTGAATTGAGAAACTGGATGAACTAAAGCTCTGTGATAGTGAGTAATATAAGTGATAAGCACAAGAGATGGAACTCATCATTACTCATTTATTTAAAGATAAAACATAAGAAGCAGATAACATTACGTGAGAAATCGATGGCAACGTTGTGTGCTCATGTGTAGCTCGCTCATTCACGTCTGTCAGCTGCTGTGTGTGTGCAGCTCCCCTCAGCCGTTCACTGAAGGGCAGACGCAGAGAGAGGTGTGTGTGACGGCAGAGGGGGAAAAAGACCTCGCGCTCGCAGGACAGTGCTGGCGACATTTGTAAACTAAAGTAGCTGAAGTTTGTCCTAAAAGTCGCTAGATTTGTCGCTAGTCGCTTTTTTGAAAATAAGTCGCTAGAGGGGTCTGAAAAGCCGCTAAATATAGCGACAAAGTCGCTAAGTTGGCAACACTGCTTCTGTGTAACATAAAATAAAATAATTTGAGTCTGTTTTTCGTGTTCACTTGTTTTTAATGTTAGAGAAGTTTCTGCAGTTTCAAAATTATTTTTCATCATCAAATTAGTAAAATAATGTTGTGAAAGGAAATATTAATATTAAAATATGTGCTGTTTACTGATTGTTTTTTTTTTCGTATTCAATATTGAAACAATATTCAAATGGTAGTCTAACCAAAATGACTTGGTTGCCAACATTCTTCAAAACTTCTTTTGTGTTTCACCGAAGTCATACCGGTTTGGAAGGACATGAGAGTGAGTAAATGATGACAGCATTTAAAAGAAGTACATTTACTTTACTGCATCTTAGCTGTATTTTAATATAAAGGAAAAATGAAATTCAGCCAGATGTCGTTGTAAAAGGGGGAAAAAATCCAGATTGTGTCACATTTTAAATACCTGGAAGTTACTCTTGATTCACAACTGTCTTTTAAAAAACATATAAAGCAGGTGGCTCTGCTACTCTACACACTTTTTACTAAATCCATACTGCCGGTAGAAAACTATCATACTATGGATACGAACCGTAATATCATCTTAAATAGCTGGCTTGAAAAGGAGGTGTATTGGCATGAGCAAGTGCAAACAAACAAGGTCAATGGCGTTTTTGGGTACGGAGAGTACACCCTGGCTGTTACACTTGCAGCTTCAAATCGCTGCCATCAAAGAAGAAAACGCAAAGAGACATCCTGTAAGAAATCTACAAACAAAGCCATGATAATATGCCTTTGCCTACTTTTGTCGGGCGATATCCACCAGTGCCCTGGTCCAACTGACCAAACAACAGCCAGAGCAAATCTTCCTGATGCGCCTACTGGTGGCTCCGGTGTGTCTCTGGCGACGGTGCCCCCGGGGGGTGTTTGCAGGGATCCGGTGTTAGCTCACGTGAATCCCTGTGTTGGGCTGGAATGGACCGGTGGTGTTGGCTTCTGTGCAGATGGAGTGAACAAATTATTCACATGATGACTGAATCAAATCTGGACTATTTTTGTCTATCCGAAACTTGGCTGCATAAAAACTCCCCTACTGCTGCGCTTATAATTCCGGGGTACGTCCCCTACAGGAGAGATAGAGCGGATGCCAAAGGAGGAGGGGTAATGATTTATGTGAGAGACAACATACAGTGGAAAACCCCTATTGATCTAGAATGGGTTGGGGTAAATTTATCTCTTGCACCTCAGATGTCTCTGACACTAATAGTCAAATATCGACCACCATCTGCTAACAAAGACTTTTATGATAAGTTAAAGGAAATGTTGAAGGAGTGTGATTTTAAAAAGGAGGTTATAGTGATGGGCGATCTTAATCTACACTGGAATGATAATAGTACAAGGAAAAAACTGCAGCAAATTATGGATGGATTTAATCTTGTCCAGATGGTTAAAGGGCCGACACGTATCACAAACAACTGCACCCTTAATTGACTTAATCTTCACCAATCATCCGGAACGGATCACAAAATCGTACAATATGTTAACTGGTCTTTCAGATCATAACATGGTGCTGGTAACAAGGAAATTATCCAGAAAGCGATTTGTAGATTACTCCGGAAAAAAGGAGTTCATCGGCATTCCAAAGAGCAAACAGGAAGAATTTCACTCAGCTGTAAGAAACATGAACTGGGACACTTTATTACTGGATAACGATTTGGAAATAATTAGTCAGAAATGCTTACAAACAAAAATTAATGATTTTTCAGTGACAATTAAACTCAAAAATAGAAAGTGTTCTCTACCCTGGCTCAGTGATGATATTAGAAAATTAATGAAAGATAGAGACAATGCCCTCAAAAAAGCCATAAAAACTAAATTATCTTGCGAGAGACAAAAGTTTGCATTGATACGGAATAAAGTGACAAGACAAATACGAAAAGCAAAGGCCGACTTTTATCACAATCATTAAAAACTGTCATGGAAACTCAAAAGTGATTTGGGATCAGATTAATAAACTAACAGGTAAAACTTCTTTTAGTAATAATTCAATACAGTTAAAAAATAATGGCATGCTTCTGCAGCCAAAAGTTTCCCTGTGAAATGTAACAACTTACCAGACATGAGTTCAAATTTGTTAAGTGAGCCCCCACTGTTTCCAAAATCTGTATCCATATCTGATGTGGAAAAGGTAATTACACAGCTTAAGTCCTCAAGAGCAAAAGACGTGTATGGGATGGACACACTCATGCTAAAACAAATAGGTCAGTCAATTATGGGTCCACTAACACATATAATAAATGTGTCACTAGACCAAGGGAAATTTCCTGAGTCATGGAAACTTGCTAGTGTTATTCCTATATTTAAAGGTGGTAATGCCCTTCTGACATCAAACTACCGACCTATTAGCATTTTGCCAACGGTATCTAAGGTTTTTGAAAAACTGGTTGCTAAACAAATCACTAATCATCTTAATCGTAGTTCTTTTCCGTTACATCCGATGCAGTTTGGTTTTAGGGCTAATCATTCTACAGAGACAGCAACATGTTATTTTCTGGAAAAGGTTAAATCTAATATGGACAAAGGAAGGACAGTGGGAGCTATTTTTTTGTATTTTCGCAAAGCATTTGATACAGTTAACCATTCAGTTTTACTGCACAAACTTCATGCATTTAATTTCTCTTCTAAATTCATTAGTCTCATTAATTCATATGTTTTATCTCGTTCACAAAGTGTAAGAATTGACCAATATAAATCTATACCCTTACTAATATCAACTGGTGTTCCTCAGGGTTCAATCATAGGTCCAATTCTTTTCAGTTTATATATTAGCGATTTACCATCAGTGTGAAAGAACTGTGACACTATGATGTATGCAGACGACGGTTATTTTGGCCTATGGAAACCCTACAGAGGAAGTTGCCTCGACATTAACAGAGGCTATGTCATTGCTCTCCTTGAGGCTTGAAAAATCCTGTCTGCAATTGAACATTGCTAAAACAGTTGCCATGTATTTCTCGAAAAAAATAATTCCGTTATAAAACCTGATATTTTAATATCTGGAGAAAGAGTAAAGGTCGAGTTACAGATTTCAAATATTTAGGATTATATATAGATTTAAACCTCAATTTCAAAACTCACATTAAAAACTAAGTAATAGGATTAAACTGAACTTAGTAAACTTTAGATTCATTAGAGACTCCCTCTCAACACAAGCTGCATTATTATTATTTATTTCCATGATTTTACCCCATATTACATATTGTTTTATAAGCTGGTCTAATACGCACCCTACAACGATTAAACCAATAGAAACTTTATACAAACAGGCATTAAAAATACTGGATAAAAAATCACTCCGCTATCACCATTGTAGTATTTTAAGTAAATATCAGATACTTATATATATTTTGTGATTTTATAATTATGATTATTTTTAAGGTTGCCTTTCTGTACATCTGGCTAGAGGACTGCTGATGAAAATTAGCTCTTTTGAGCTAACTCGGGTACATTTACATTATTGCAATGTTGATTAATGTACATTGTCTTCTTTTAAATAAATAAACAAACAAACTTGTTTTAAATATAAAATAAAATTATGGCTAAAATCGATACAATCATGTACCCATTAGTCATAAATTCAAAAAACTCATTTTCAGTCGTATCCTAACATTGTATTGTTGTGTCTACTAATATTGCATTTTATTTTGTTCTGTTGTTTTGTTTTATTGGGCTTTTAAGAATGTGAAATTTGGTTGTCTGAAAGGCTATTTGTGTGATGACGTTTTATGGTCTATTTAAATGTGATTGTTAATCGTATGTTACCTCGTCCTGCCCTGGTATGGCTGAGTGTCATACACTGTCTCTGTTAAATAAACTAATAAATAAATTTAAAAAGTTAATAAAACTTTAAAAGAGGGGAAAACGCTTTGTCCTTAATTCATGGGATCCAGACTTTAAAGCTGTTTTATAGACTGTAGTTTAATTGTAGGCCAGTTTCATTTAAATGTAAGATCATGGTAGTCACAGGGTAAAAAACATAGACTGTACAAACCTTGCTCCTCATTATATGGCTATATGGTTTCTAAAACTATATAAAACATATATAATAAACTATTATATATTATATTAGAGGGGAAGCATCGATTGACTGATAGACAACTACTCTAAGTGTTTGTAACTTTTCTCATTTGATTGTTTGTTCATTTGTTGTTGGATAAGTGTGTCTGTGTAGTGCAGTGGTGTAGTGTGTATTATTAGTTTTGGTTTATTCTCGTGGTGTGTGTGTGTGGAGGAGTTAGCATTTGTTTGGTCATTGCCACGTTGTGAGTGAGCGTTTTTTGGGGGGGCGTGGCCAGCTGCTTTCAATAACGATACTCCGGTGAGTATAAATAGCGTGATAGTCCGCGGAAGCGGCAGTGTGAAGCCCTCCTTGTGTGAAGACCAATGAGTGTAAAGACCTCAACTCTTCCCTGTGCAAGACCAACGAATGTAAAGACCTCAACTCTTCCCTGTGCAAGACCGACGAGTGTAAAGACTTCAACTCTTCCCTGTGCAAGACCAACGAGTGTAAAGACCTCAACTCTTCCCTGTGCAAGACCGACGAGTGTAAAGACCTCAACTCTTCCCTGTGCAAGACCGACGAGTGTAAAGACCTCAACTCCTCCCTTTGCAAGACCGACGAGTGTAAAGACCTCAACTCTTCCCTGTGCAAGACCGACGAGTGTAAAGACCTCAACTCTTGCCTGTGCAAGACCGACGGGTGTAAAGACTTCAACTCTTCCCTGTACAAGACCGACGAGTGTAAAGACTTCAACTCTTCCCTGTGCAAGACCAACGAGTGTAAAGACTTCAACTCTTCCCTGTGCAAGACCAACGAGTGTAAAGACCTCAACTCCTCCCTGTGCAAGACCGACGAGTGTAAAGACTTCAACTCCTCCCTGTGCAAGACCGACGAGTGTAAAGACTTCAACTCTTCCCTGTGCAAGACCGACGAGTGTAAAGACTTCAACTCTTCCCTGTGCAAGACCGACGAGTGTAAAGACTTCAACTCTTCCCTGTGCAAGACCGACGAGTGTAAAGACTTCAACTCTTCCCTGTGCAAGACCAACGAGTGTAAAGACTTCAACTCTTCCCTGTGCAAGACCGACGAGTGTAAAGACCTCAACTCTTCCCTGTGCAAGACCGACGAGTCTAAAGACCTCAACTCTTCCCTGTGCAAGACCGACGAGTGTAAAGACCTCAACTCTTCCCTGTGCAAGCCCGACGAGTGTAAAGACCTCAACTCTTCCCTGTGCAAGACCGACGAGTGTAAAGACCTCAACTCTTCCCTGTGCAAGACTGACGAGTGTAAAGACCTCAACTCTTCCCTGTGCAAGACCGACGAGTGTAAAGACCTCAACTCCTCCCTGTGCAAGACCAACGAGTGTAAAGACCTCAACTCTTCCCTGTGCAAGACCGACGAGTGTAAAGACCTCAACTCTTCCCTGTGCAAGACCGACGAGTGTGAAGACCTCAACTCTTCCTTGTGCAAGACCAACGAGTGTAAAGACCTCAACTCTTCCCTGTGCAAGACCAATGAGTGTAAAGACCTCAACTCTTCCCTGTGCAAGACCGACGAGTGTAAAGACCTCAACTCTTCCCTGTGCAAGACCGACGAGTGTAAAGACCTCAACTCTTCCCTGTGCAAGACCGACGAGTGTAAAGACCTCAACTCCTCCCTGTGCAAGACCAACGAGTGTAAAGACCTCAACTCTTCCCTGTGCAAGACCGACGAGTGTAAAGACCTCAACTCTTCCCTGTGCAAGACCGACGAGTGTAAAGACTTCAACTCCTCCCTGTGCAAGACCGACGAGTGTAAAGACTTCAACTCTTCCCTGTGCAAGACCGACGAGTGTAAAGACCTCAACTCTTCCCTGTGGAAGACCGACGAGTGTAAAGACCTCAACTCTTCCCTGTGCAAGACCGACGAGTGTAAAGACCTCAACTCTTCCCTGTGCAAGACCGACGAGTGTAAAGACTTCAACTCTTCCCTGTGCAAGACCGACGAGTGTAAAGACTTCAACTCTTCCCTGTGCAAGACCGACGAGTGTAAAGACTTCAACTCTTCCCTGTGCAAGACCGACGAGTGTTGTCTGCATTACAATTACTAACGATTCTCTATTCAAACTGTTCTATTCAAACCTCATTTCTAAATCAAACCTCTCACTTTACCCTCACTGAGACTCTATCGAATGCATTTCGTCTAGGGATGTCCCGATCAGGTTTTTTTGCCCTCAAGTCCGAGTCATTTGATTTTGAGTATCTGCCGATACCGAGTCCCGATCCGATACTTCTATAATACATTAAAAAATATAAAGAAGAGCAAAAAAACGAACCAGGATGTTCCTTATTTTTTATTTTATTCACCTTATTTTAATATTCAACAACTCAAACAGAGCACTTCTGTGAGGTAGCCTGAACAATCAAGTAATAAATAACATAAATTCTTCACTTTTGGATTTTAGTGCAACAGTACATTTACATTTAATCATTTAGCAGACGCTTTTATCCAAAGCGACTTACAAAAAAGGGGAGAGCAATAGAAGCAACGAAACAAACAAGGCCAACAACCTGTAAGAGCTGTAAGAAGTCTCAGTTAAATAGACATCTACAACAAAAACTCACGTACGCAAAGTACAGAACACTGGATTCTGATAGTTATGATAACTATGTAACATACCCGCCTGAAGGACCGTAGATCCGGATGAGAGACGTAGATATGATCCAGGAGTGTGCGCTTTTTGGTCATTGCTGTGGTGATCAGTAAGTGCTATTCTGTATTGGTCAAGTGCAATTGGAAAAGATGTGTCTTAAGATGTTTTTTAAAAATGGCTACAGACTTGGCAGCACGAATTGAGATCGGCAGGTCATTCCACCAGGTGGGAACGGTCCAGGAAAATGTCTGTGAGAGCGATTTCATGCCTCTTTGGGAAGGAACCACGAGGCGCCGCTCACTCGCAGAACGCAAGCTTCTGGAGGGTGTGTAAGTCTGAACAAGTGAGTTTAGGTATATTGGTGCAGAGCCAGTGGTTGTTTTGTAGGCGATAACTAGTGACTTGAATTTGATGCGAGCAGCCATTGGCAACCAGTGCAGTTTGATGAAGAGAGGCGTAACATGCGCTCTCTTCGGCTCATTAAGTGGTTAAGCCCAGCCAGAAGAGCATTACAATAGTCCAGTCTGGAGAGAACAAGAGCTTGAACCAGGAGTTGTGCAGCCTGTTCTGATAGGAAGGGTCTGATCTTTCTAATGTTGTTTAAAGCAAATCTGCAGGACCGGGCTGTTGCAGTAATGTGGTCAGTGAAGTTTAACTGGTCATCAATCACAACTCCAAGGTTTCTGGCTGTCCTTGATGGAGTTATGGTCGATGAACCAAGCTGAATGGAGAAATTTTGATGAAGTGCTGGGTTGGTTGAGAAAACAAGTAATTCTGTCTTTGCAAGATTGAGTTTAAGATGATGCTCTTTCATCCAGTCAGAAATGTCTGTCAGACAGGCAGCGATACGAACACTGACTGTAGGATCATCTGGTTGAAATGAGAAGTAGAGTTGAGTGTCATCAGCATAGCAGTGATAGGAGAATTTATAAAATTAATTATAAAATTATAATAGTAAGTAATAATAGTAATTATAAAAAAGTCCGGGACCGGAGTTGTGCAGAGCAGGAAGTACAACGGCGATATCAAAAGCACACCCATACTCTCACAGATGCAGAACAATTAATTATGTTGGTGTGAAATAAACAGTTATGGAAATTCCCAAAAATCCTGAAAAAGTCTGTTAGTGCCTCAGTGACAACTTCACTCAGAGAAGCCGTCGATCTCAGCTGTCAATCATGACATCACACAGCCATTTTATAGCATCAAATAACTAACTAAAACTAAACTTATTTAAAAACGAACACTTGAAATGAAATCATCGTGATGATAACTGCCTACAATGACATAAACTAACTTTGAGGAAAAAATATTTGAAGTGTAATTTGACTGAAGTGTAATTAACAATGCTTTTCAGGTTTTTATAGGTCTAACGTTAGTTTTTAGGTAGAGAAATTGAATAAAGTAGGCTAATCAAATGTAAAATAGCTGCATATTTAACTGTTTAAATTAAAGAATAATCCTTACAAAAGCTATTCATCTTTTGTTTGACATTAAACAGACAGCAGTAAAGGTTACTGCCCCTTTAAGACCTAATGGAAGGCTCTGCGTCGTCTTTCTCGACTGTATAAAGTCCTCTTAAGGCATTTTCTGACTATGTCTGCTTGGATACTCATCAAGATGGACATGCTGACATACTTCTTGTGTGAGTTGGTCCGTTGAAAGAGAACTCATTTGCGCGCTGTGAGACGAGTGCGCGCTTTCGGATGATGCACAGAGACTTTTTTATTTTATTTTTTTATTTTTAAAACAGGAAAAGATTAAGCACAATCCGGCTGGCTCAGTGTACAACTGATTTTCAGCAGGTTCCTGCTCTGCGGAACATAAAAACCACATTCACAACAAAGCTCACACACTTGACATCTTAAGACAACAACAGACACACATAACCAAGATATGGGCGACAGGGGGGCTATAGAACCATCTCAATGATCACAGATATACCTGTCCATTAAATATTGAGCAAATGTTTTTTAAAATAGTCTTCTTGATGTGATAGTCCTGATGTGCTGTGGGATCTCATTCCAGTTTTTAGTTAGCACAAGAAAAAAAGATCTCTGTCCATAACAATTTCTAAAAGCCGGTAAAGGCAATAATCCGTTTGTAAAAGATCTCGTAGTGCGTTCAGACCTTGAGCTAAGTTTCGGAACCAATTCGGTTAAAGCAGTTACAGTGTGTCCATTAGTGATTTGATGAAACAGGTTTATCCCGTGGCTTATTTTATAATTCTGAAATGTCAGTGCATTACACAAAGATAGAGCTCATAAGATCCATTGTCAGGCTACCAGGCTGGACTCACCACTGTACTGCACTATTATAAAGGCTTATTACTGGTTCAATAATCTCATTTGTTGTTAGTGACCAAACAGGTAAACAATACGACAAAGTGGACAGAATGATGGCATGAAGATAGGTTTTTGAAACAGAAAGCAGCAAATATGGTCTAATTTTGCTATAAACATGTCATTTTTGATTTAACTTTCTGGTTAGGGTTTGAACATGTTCTCGATAAGTAAGATGAGAGTCAAGATAAACTCCCAAATACTTATATACTGATACAATTAAAAGCGTTTGATTAGAAAAGGCGATAGGATTGGATATGGATAATTGTCTCCTGGATGAATAAAAATACATGCATTGTGTTTTCTTGACATTAAGTGTTAAATGATTTTCATGCAGCCAGTTCTGTAAATGCTGCAGATCCGTGTTAAGTTTGTAATTGATTGAATCAATATTTGAACCAGAAAGAAAAATAACAGTGTCATCAGCATATAGCAACCCAGCAAACACAGTACGTTGTGACAACGTCGTCAGTTAGTCGTCAATTGGTCAGCGTGACATTACTTTATGACAACGTTGTGAGGACGTTGTGGTAAAGTTCCATTTTTAAAAATTTAGCTAACGTTCCAGAAACGTCATGGGCACGTCCTCAAAAGACGTCGCTAGTTTATCCCACAGAGAACGTTGTGAGGACGTCGTGGTAAAGTTCCATTTTTTTAAATCTTGGCTAAAGTTGCAGAAACGTTGTGGGCACGTCCTCAAAAGACGTCGCGTGTTTATCCCACAGAGAACGTTGTAAGGACGTCGTGGTAAAGTTCCATTTTTTTTAAAATCTTGACTAAAGTTGCAGAAACGTTGTGGGCACGTCCTCAAAAGACGTCGCTAGTTTATCCCACAGAGAACGTTGTAAGGACGTCGTGGTAAAGTTCCATTTTTTTTAAATCTTGACTAAAGTTGCAGAAACGTTGTGGGCACGTCCTCAACAGACGTCGCCTGTTTATCCCACAGAGAGCGTTGTAAGGACGTCGTGGTAAAGTTCCATTTTTTTTAAAATCTTGACTAAAGTTGCAGAAACGTTGTGGGCACGTCCTCAAAAGACGTCGCCTGTTTATCCCACAGAGAACGTTGTAAGGACGTCGTGGTAAAGTTCCATTTTTTTTAAAATCTTGACTAAAGTTGCAGAAACGTTGTGGGCACGTCCTCAACAGACGTCGCGTGTTTATCCCACGGAGAATGTTGTAGCGACGTGGCCCACTGGTCTTCATAACTTTCCAAATTGCAAATTGCATTATTAATTTACAAGTATTATCAAATGTATGCCATTTTGATTTATATGGGACATTTACTTAATTCATCAAATATTTTTTAAATGAATCCATGTTTGCGAATCGTATTGGCAAAAACAATAAAAAATCTAACAAAAAAAAAATGCCACAATTGTCCCACTATCGCGTGCGGTGCCAGGAGTGGCATTTTGCATCTGAGCGGGTCATAGAACATCAAAATGAGTTCTAAATTCATTATTTATTATTCTTGATTTTATTCATGTGATTCTTGCTGCGTGACTTTGACGTGGTGTCCCAGCTAGCAATTTTGTGTCTAAAAGACGTCTAATAGCCGTCTAAACACAGCCCAGACGTCTAGGCTAAATCAAGGCTAAACTTGGGCTGTCAGTGAAAATCTAATAGACGTCTACCATAGCCCAAGAATAGACGTCTTAAATTAGACGGCTATTGAACAACTACATACATACGTCTAATAGACGGCAAATATGGGTCTAGGCTAAAACAAGGCTAAATTTGGGCTGTCAGTGAAAATCTAATAGACGTCTAACCGTAGCCCAATAATACAGCTAATGAATGACTACATGTATAATATACAACAAAACAATGGCTAAAATATTCTTTTCACTTAAATACAATAGGTTCTCAATTGAAAATCCATCCAAAAAATTTATATAAAGGTTTTATTAACAAAAATAACTTAGACAACTTAAGACAATACAAATAAATTAAAACATCAAAATGACCAAATAAAATATAAAAAATACTATATAAAACAACAACTTAAGATTATACAAATAAGGCAAAAGAAAAAGTAAAAGAAAAAACTGCATGATTATTTGTTGCCTTTATTGCCATAACCTCCCCCCCCCCCCCCCGCTCTCCCTGGTGCCTGTTTAAAATGCCCCCCAATTGCATTTTTTAAATCGAATTCTGTTGCCGACGGGAAATTGGTCATCACAGCATCTGCAATACAAGAAGAAAACATTTACACAAGTATTGATGACAATTTTAATTGTGAGGAATTAATTATCTTTTGCTTGGATGCACACTAGAGCCAGACAATATAGAGTTTAAGAGATATGGTTATATTTTCCAAAGCAACATAGATTGAGAAAATATCATCAATATAGCCTGTTGTCACATTGAAAATAAATTGTTCAACAAGTTTATATTACGATAGATAGACAGACAGACAGACAGACACATACCTCTAATGGCCAAGAACAAGTTCGTATTTTCGAAAGCCTCCTTTTGCAGTGGACCACCCCCCTTCATATTAAATTTTGACATGAGTGAATTCTTGAACACACTAAAATATAATACAAAATAAATTGGTTAACAATTGCGTTTAAAGACTTACATTTAAAAAGTAATGTTAAAAGGAATTCTTTTTTAAATTTCTGATTTGCATTGTGATCACATGATGACTTATTCAGTATTGACACCATAATGTTTGATTAATCATCCACATTTTAAAGGCATTACCTGTCAAGCATTCTTCTGGCACTGTCTTTGATGCTTCTTCCTCCAATTTTGCACAACCTTGATACCTGAACAACACATGCCAATGTCAGTACTTGGCAGGTAGTATTACTGCATTGGCATTTTACCAACTTTAAACGTTGATGCCCATTGACCTACATGTTTTCCATCACTAACCTTATAAAACAATTTCAGCAGATTATAGGCCCGCATTTCATGACTGAGAAATAGCTTTTTACCTGGAGTGATGTGATTATGACAATTTGATTGTATTTGAATTTGATCAATAACTAATTGCATGTGTTAACTACTTACAGGTATATTTAATAAGCAAACCAATATCACCTGGAATAGATTGACATGCATAACTGGTCTGTCTAGGAGTAAGGACGAAACTATAGCATCTTTCTGTTTACAATACATTTATTGTATGTCTTAATGAAAGTAGGCCTAAAGAAAGTTATGATCTTTGTGGCCGCACCGGGGTCTGTCATTACTAACTCAGTTACACCACTGCCCTTATTAGGAGAAATATGTAGCTTTAATGACATGATATCTTGTTATTACGAGAAAAGATGTTGTAAAACAAATAACATCTCGTTGTTACGACATAATTGAATGGGGGGATATTTTTTTTAATGTAGGCCCTATGTGTCAGCAATGCATCAGCAGGTGACCTGTAAATTAGAGTCCTGCATTTATGCCCGAGTCTGACAGGCCCTGACTTTTAATGCCCCTAGGGCCGGGCTCCAGGCCAATTTTCACGTCATACATAAAACATGGGCCGGGCTTCGCCTTCTTTTTATATTTATTTTATTAATTAAAAGAAACAGTGAGGTGTGCTGCGCTGTTGGAAACAACACGAGACCATGATGGCTTACGTGACTTTCAAGACTGGCTCGCACCGGGTTATAGAGTCCAGCGCCAGCAGCAGCGCGCATTTCTTCAGCACAGCTGCTAGAGTTGTGGCCTTTTTACAATGGGTTCCTTCATTCTTTTTCTTTGACCAGATATCTATCCGATTGTGAATTGATCAGGAGTAGGCCTAAATGCCTTCCGAGATTCTTTCGAGACGTATTTAAATACAATCACTCAAACCAATTCAGAAGGTGGTCTGGAAGCATTTCAGACTAAACTGGACAAGTGTAAATACATCTGGTTTTAAATGTACCACATATGTAAATTTTACTCCTGGCAAATGGTTAAAAATAAACACGTGACACCGTGTGATAGGCTATATGTTGTAGTCAGATATGATGGCGCTACTGCAATACGCATCGCTACAAATGAGTAGGCTAAAGCAAGCCAACGCAAACACCCGCAAGTGGAAAAAAAAAAGTCTTAGATGCTCAAAAACACAATCATCTTCAATAAAAATGAATGACACTAAACAATCTTACCAGTGCTTAGGTCGCTATCTGGTATTGCGATATTTGATCTTGAAATGAGCTGATGAATAAGATGCAGCTCATTTCTGTTGCTTTAACTGATGTGAACTATGTTAAGTGTGCATATAGTGTGGGAATTGAAGATCAGATTTATATTCATTTTGCGGAGAGGTGTAAGTTAAGACAACCTGCATGTTCTTTTACTTTTTATTTGTTTAAATTGTGTAGCTTGTTTCGTTTGCGAGTGCCGTTTCGAGCTGAATTAGCCGGCATTGCTTAGTCAAAAAGGCATTTTTACTGTGGTGGTAATAGTAAACATTTAAACTAACATTGTGATACTTGAAGTGTTTAATATCTATGGATTTTATTATAGGCAAGACAATTCAGGTGTTGATTTGAGAGACTTAAGTGTTGGGTTAACTAACTGTTGGCTGCTGGCTACTTGGTCGTCACTTAAAAAACTTTAACAAAAACAGAGTCTTTTTTTAATTAACTAAATAAAGAAAAGAACAGAAACAAAACAAATTTGACATTAAAGTCAAAACTGAACTATTTTACTGGCTGCAATGTAATAAAAAAAACAAAACAAAAAAGCCTCCAGTCGGACTAGCCCTGCCCTGGTCTGAGACACTGAGGCCCTAGTCCAACTTGAGGCTTTTTTCCTTTTTTTTCCTTTTGATTTGAGGTCCGTGCAGCGCTCTTATGTAAACGCAAATTGCAGGTTTGCAAAAATTCCCTTTTTCAAAAGACCTGGAAAACCACCTCCTGCGAGCATAAAACTGTTTGTCGGGTTTTCAATTTGTACAATTTAACAGGTAATGGAAACGCAGCTATTGACAAAGATATTGTATTCTATTGGCCCATACTCTCAGTATGCAACAAGCAACTGTTCAGTCATAAATTCAAAATTATATATAAAATTATAGACTTTGTCAAGGATGAGAGTTATAGTGAGAAAATGTTGCTTTGGAGTGTTTTTTTTATTTACCATTGCTACCCGGGTATTTTCACTTTCCAACTGTCTTTCCAGGTATCGGAACTCCTCCTCAGTGGCCAAGGTAGACAGCTGGAACACAGTGTCTGGCTCCACATTTTGACCAATTCGTCTTAGTTCTTTTATTTCTACTAGCAGCGTTAACACTTTTTTTTGGAATCCTAAATGCAACATAGGCATTGTGTTACTTTCAAATACCATTTAAGATAGCATCACAATACTTAAGTATGACCACTCCAATACATCCATAACAAAAAGTTTGAGAATTTAAACATTAATCATCTATAGGAGTCAACAAGGAGTAGAACTGTGGCCAGCTATCAATCAGAAGGTGTAAGATAAAGTAGATAATCACTATTTAATTACACGATCGTGATTCTGGAAAATCAAGAAAAATATTTGAGTAACAATACATTGATACTTACTTTTGTCTGACATTGGGAACGTGTCTTGTTTTTCTGTAAAAAACCCCACAATAAATAAGCAAACACATGTAATAGATATCCAATATTTAAAAAAATATTCTCCTAATAAATAGGGAGAAAGTAGTTATGCTGCGCTATTTCTACACATTAAAAGATTTATGTTAATTATGTTAGTTTGAGTAATGCTCCTTAACTGATCTTAATGAGCAAAACATGTCCAAACTAACCTTTGGGATTTCTACCTTGTGGAGTCCTGAGATTCCTGGCAGACTGCTGTGGAGTCCTGGCAGACTGCTGTGGAGTCCTGGCAGACTGCTGTGGAGTCCTGGCAGACTGCTGTGGAGTCCTGGCAGACTGGCGTGGAGTCCTGGCAGACTGCTGTGGAGTCCTGGCAGACTGGCGTGGAGTCCTGGCAGACTGGCGTGGAGTCCTGGCAGACTGGCGTGGAGTCCTGGCAGACTGGCGTGGAGTCCTGGCAGACGGGCGTGGAGTCCTGGCAGACTGGCGTGGAGTCCTGGCAGACTGGCGTGGAGTCCTGGCAGACTGGCGTGGAGTCCTGGCAGACTGGCGTGGAGTCCTGGCAGACTGCTGTGGAGTCCTGGCAGACTGCTGTGGAGTCCTGGCAGACTGGCGTGGAGTCCTGGCAGACTGGCGTGGAGTCCTGGCAGACTGCTGTGGAGTCCTGGCAGACTGGCGTGGAGTCCTGGCAGACTGGCGTGGAGTCCTCGCAGACTGCTGTGGAGTCCTGGCAGACTGGCGTGGAGTCCTGGCAGACTGCTGTGGAGTCCTGGCAGACTGGCGTGGAGTCCTGGCAGACTGGCGTGGAGTCCTCGCAGACTGCTGTGGAGTCCTGGCAGACTGCTGTGGAGTCCTGGCAGACTGCTGTGGAGTCCTGGCAGACTGGCGTGGAGTCCTGGCAGACTGGCGTGGAGTCCTGGCAGACTGCTGTGGAGTCCTGGCAGACTGGCGTGGAGTCCTGGCAGACTGGCGTGGAGTCCTGGCAGACTGGCGTGGAGTCCTGGCAGACTGCTGTGGAGTCCTGGCAGACTGCTGTGGAGTCCTGGCAGACTGCTGTGGAGTCCTGGCAGACTGGCGTGGAGTCCTGGCAGACTGCTGTGGAGTCCTGGCAGACTGGCGTGGAGTCCTGGCAGACTGGCGTGGAGTCCTGGCAGACTGGCGTGGAGTCCTGGCAGACTGGCGTGGAGTCCTGGCAGACTGGCGTGGAGTCCTCGCAGACTGCTGTGGAGTCCTGGCAGACTGGCGTGGAGTCCTGGCAGACTGGCGTGGAGTCCTGGCAGACTGGCGTGGAGTCCTGGCAGACTGCTGTGGAGTCCTGGCAGACTGCTGTGGAGTCCTGGCAGACTGGCGTGGAGTCCTGGCAGACTGGCGTGGAGTCCTGGCAGACTGCTGTGGAGTCCTGGCAGACTGGCGTGGAGTCCTGGCAGACTGGCGTGGAGTCCTGGCAGACTGGCGTGGAGTCCTGGCAGACTGCTGTGGAGTCCTGGCAGACTGCAGTGGAGTCCTGGCAGACTGGCGTGGAGTCCTGGCAGACTGGCGTGGAGTCCTGGCAGACTGGCGTGGAGTCCTGGCAGACTGCTGTGGAGTCCTGGCAGACTGGCGTGGAGTCCTGGCAGACTGGCGTGGAGTCCTGGCAGACTGGCGTGGAGTCCTGGCAGACTGGCGTGGAGTCCTCGCAGACTGCTGTGGAGTCCTGGCAGACTGGCGTGGAGTCCTGGCAGACTGGCGTGGAGTCCTGGCAGACTGGCGTGGAGTCCTGGCAGACTGCTGTGGAGTCCTGGCAGACTGCTGTGGAGTCCTGGCAGACTGGCGTGGAGTCCTGGCAGACTGGCGTGGAGTCCTGGCAGACTGCTGTGGAGTCCTGGCAGACTGGCGTGGAGTCCTGGCAGACTGGCGTGGAGTCCTGGCAGACTGGCGTGGAGTCCTGGCAGACTGCTGTGGAGTCCTGGCAGACTGCAGTGGAGTCCTGGCAGACTGGCGTGGAGTCCTGGCAGACTGGCGTGGAGTCCTGGCAGACTGGCGTGGAGTCCTGGCAGACTGGCGTGGAGTCCTGGCAGACTGCTGTGGAGTCCTGGCAGACTGGCGTGGAGTCCTGGCAGACTGGCGTGGAGTCCTGGCAGACTGGCGTGGAGTCCTGGCAGACTGGCGTGGAGTCCTGGCAGACTGCTGTGGAGTCCTGGCAGACTGGCGTGGAGTCCTGGCAGACTGGCGTGGAGTCCTGGCAGACTGGCGTGGAGTCCTGGCAGACTGGCGTGGAGTCCTGGCAGACTGGCGTGGAGTCCTGGCAGACTGGCGTGGAGTCCTGGCAGACTATGTTAACGGATGGTTAACGGATGTCACACTATGGCCTGCACGTGCGTTCGTTTCGGCTCGGCTCATACTCTCATTCACTGTAACGTTAGACTGTTAAAGCCCTGTCGGAGATTTCGCCGCATTGTGTGACAGGAGTCAGGACCATGGACACGTTACACACACCAGGCAAGTGCACTGCAGAGGGGACGGCTTTGAGCCCCGGCCCTTTTTGAAAATGAATCAAAAGTGCCCCTCTCAACATTTATCTATATTGTGGCGAATAAAACAGATTTTGAATTATAATTAATATAACAACGTGTACAAAACAGTAACAAATGGCGGAAAAGCCGTTTATCTTGTCTCTGTCAGTCTGAAATGTCGTTGTCATAACGCGTTGCTATGGGTAGCGTGTGTTCTGCTCGACCCCAGCGCGTGGTGGGAGCGGCGGCACTGGTTGTAACTTGAAAAATAATGCTTTATGTATGGTTCTGTCGATGGATACACGTGCACTACAACAGCGATAATAAAAGAAAACGTGGGCAAAACGGTCTATCTTTGTAAACTGTGTTCAATGCATGCGAGTGCTGCCGTATGACCAGTCATTTTCGCCATCATCACTCAGTATATTCGCCAGAAGACGCGAATGAGAAGAACCCTCTGCAGTGAGAGAAGATCTGTCTCTTTGCGCAGCGCGCGCACGTCTCACAGCGCGCAAATATTGAGTTCTTTCAAGTCTTGCGTTTGAACGGATAAACTCACACAAAAAGTATGTCAACATGTCGATCTTGATGAGTATCCATCAGACAGTCTATATCCCTTAAGAGAACTTTATACAGTTGAGAAAGATGATGCATATCTCTGTATTAGGTCTTAAAGGGGCAGTAGCCTTTACTGCTGTCTGTCAAACAAAAGATAAGGACTCACTCACTGCTCTTGATTGAATAGCTGGTTATAGCTACTTAATTAATTGAATTCATAAAAACAACTTTTTGCTTTTTAATATTCAAATGCACTAGTCTATATCACCAGATGCGTTGGTCTGGCAAGAAGTGCAAGCCACTTCAGAGACACAGATAGCTGCGTGTTCTGAGTTAACACAATCGAGCGTAAAAATAAGAAACATATCACGGGAAAATACTAAAACGGGAAGACAGCGGGAAAAGAGCTAAAATTCGTGAGAAACTCGGAAAAAAAGGGAGGGTTGACAGCTATGAGTCAATGACAGCTAGCGGTGGTTGGACCCTTTTCTTAAAGAATGCACCTGAAATTTATGCAATAAACATGTTTTTGACAGATATTTCAATTTGTTTGTGGTCTATATAGCCTGCAATTAGCCTACACGCCCGAAGGCACGGCTTGAAGACCCAGTCAGTGATGCCAATTTGTTTAAATTCATGCCTACGTAATCACCATCACCAAAAATTTACTTTTTTTTTGTATTAAAATTTGAAAAAAAAAAATATAGACCTACCTACCGACCCTTTTTTAAAAAATGTTTACTGTTACTGCAAACTAAAATATTTTTAAGGATGGCCCTGGCGTGGAGTCCTGGCAGACTGCTGTGGAGTCCTGGCAGACTGCTGTGGAGTCCTGGCAGACTGGCGTGGAGTCCTGGCAGACTGGCATGGAGTCCTGGCAGACTGCTGTGGAGTCCTGGCAGACTGCTGTGGAGTCCTGGCAGACTGCTGTGGAGTCCTGGCAGACTGGCGTGGAGTCCTGGCAGACTGGCGTGGAGTCCTGGCAGACTGGCGTGGAGTCCTGGCAGACTGCTGTGGAGTCCTGGCAGACTGGCGTGGAGTCCTGGCAGACTGCTGTGGAGTCCTGGCAGACTGGCGTGGAGTCCTGGCAGACTGCTGTGGAGTCCTGGCAGACTGCTGTGGAGTCCTGGCAGACTGGCGTGGAGTCCTGGCAGACTGCTGTGGAGTCCTGGCAGACTGCTGTGGAGTCCTGGCAGACTGGCGTGGAGTCCTGGCAGACTGCTGTGGAGTCCTGGCAGACTGGCGTGGAGTCCTGGCAGACTGCTGTGGAGTCCTGGCAGACTGGCGTGGAGTCCTGGCAGACTGCTGTGGAGTCCTGGCAGACTGGCGTGGAGTCCTGGCAGACTGGCGTGGAGTCCTGGATGCTGTAATGACATTAGAAAATATAACTAGAGGACTTTTCACCACCAAAGCAAATCTCTGGTAGGGTTTGCCATCTTCAAATTTCCCTTGGGGTGTTTTATCTATTTGGCTCCAAGCCACGGTTGCTGTAATGAAGTATGGATATATTACTATTTGTAATATTCACATCCGCATCATTCAACTATGGCAAACAATGTCCATACTAACCTTTGGGATTTCGGCCTTGTGTGGTCCTGGCTTTCTGGCGTGGAGTCCTGGATGCTGTAATGACATTAGAAGATATAACTAGAGGACTATTTCACCACCAAAGCTAATCTCTGGTAGGTTGTGTCATGACTTATTAGTTTTGGTTTTCCATTACCTGGCATTGAGGTATGTGTTGGCATCTGTAAAAACCGACCTCTGAAAGTCAGCTTTGTCCCTGATGAAAGCATATTTAGATTAGAAATGCATAAAGATCAGTAACGTTCATTCACCTCATAAAAAAATTCAAATAAATCGGCTCTCTTTTTATAAATTAAAGAGACGAAAGAAGTCATTACTTCATAAATACAGAGCCCTGTTTTGAAATAATTAATTTTTCAAGAAAATGCAATTCGTCTCTGCAGGACCAAAGCTGTTTGGCAACAAATAACAATAATCAAAGCACATCTTACTTTTAGGTGTTGGGATTATTGTGGAGTCAGACTGTGGAGTGCCTTTAAAGTAATGGAAAGCAACATGTATTAAAATGTAAAATTTTCTACAGCAAATAAAATTTTTTTTTTTAATTTGGGGCTACTCTGAGGTGCCTGGTGTCTTGCACTGGTATTCAGTTATCTTGTATGTACACTACAATCATAACCTCATAACTACTTAGACTTCCTTGTAATGATTGTAGTATTAAATTGGATTATTTATTTTTTTACTTTGTTCAAAGATTGGAGAGAGGAGCTGTGGTGTATGTTGAGAACCTACAAAGAAAAGAAAAAAATATTAAAATACAAATATCGCCTCATAACTTCGTTGTACTATTCTGAACGTTCCGATCTAATATGACTTCTGATTTGTAATATTGCCAGAATCATAATCATACACTTTTTGTTTGTTTGTTTGGCCAGAGGAGAACTGGCACCCCAACTGAGCCTGGTTCCTTCCAAGGTTTTTTTTCTCCATTCTGTCCCCTGATGGAGTTTGAATTCCTTGCCACTTTTGGCTTGCTAATTTGGGGACACTAAATATTTAACTATATTCCTTTCTATTAAACTCTGTTCTATTATTTGCCTGCTACCATTGTGAAGCTGATTTGAAAAAATCTGCTTCGTAAAAAATGCTATATAAATAAAGATGACTTGACTATTACAAACAGAGCACGTTTAACTTAATATACATACCTCTGTCATATTCCAGCAATTTATCCATTCATCAAATAGTGTAAAATATCTCTGTTTAATATATATATATATATATATATATATATATATATATATATATATATATATATATATATATATATATATATATACACATTATATATATATACACATTATTTATATACACACACACACACACACACACACACACACACACACACACACACACACACACACACACACACACACACACACATATACATATATATATATATATATCTTAAATATTGCTAATACTGGTAATGTTTAGCAATACAAAAGTGCAGCATCCAAAAGTTAACTGTGTCCTGTTAATACAGAACAGCATCATATAATAAACGGAATTTAAAGTTAGGTCTACTTTGTATATCCTACTTTGTGGTGTAGATATTTGCGGGTCATCCGATGGACTCATCCGAGTACCTAATGAAATATTTCAAGAAATATACGTTTTCACTAATACACTTTGTACACAAGGTTACAAATAATTTGCAAGCAAGTTTAAAATGAAAGTCAATAAAATGTGAAACTATGCATTTATATTTGCAACAAGTCTACTTACAAGGCTTTAAGGTAGGTGGTGTTGCAAAAAGGTCCTCAGAAAAGTTTTCAATTGGAACTAGGGAAATAATACATAATCAATAAATAAGAAAAATCCTAACAAAAGTACTTCCAGCAAAGTGATTTACACAAAATGCATGTCTTTCACCCACTCACAATTAGAGCAGTTAATCTTTAATTGATATTTTTGGTGCTAAAAAGAATAGCATAGGCATCAGTAATAGATTTTTACATAACCAATTCTTAAAAACAGTCCAATTAAAAATTTTATTCATTTTAAATTTAACTACAGAAATTAATCACCGATCTAATTACATGCAGGTAATTAGTAAAATATAAGTACAATGTAAAACAAATGCACACAATAAGTGCATTGTATCAAATGATTATACGAAATGCTAGTACATGGTACATAAGTCCACCTAATATAAAGAGGGTCCAAAATAACTAATGTGGACATGGTCAAAATAATTATTATACTGTAATGTGTTGTGTACCTGAGGCAGTGTCAGCTTTGGAGGCTGTAGCATATTTGTTGGGTGGCACAGGGAAAGTAGAAACTATGAAGGAACATGAAAGGAATATATTAACAATGTTAACATGTTGTAAACACTGATGTTTTTATAAAAAATTGAGTATTTCATAAGGCTATCATATGCAAAAGCATTCGATGGAAGAGCCACAGGAGTCTGACTGACAGCACATAACTTTAATATGACAAATGTGGTGATTAAAATAGCCAAGTTACAAATGTAAAAGTATACTAATATGTTATATTACATCTTTAATAATCTGTAAAGAAAAAAAACACAAAAAAAAAAACAAATACCCTTGCGCTTCCGTGGTGGTGGTGATGTTGATGGCTGCAAGAACTCAGATGAGCTAATGTCTAAAACAAAAATGTTGATAGAAGCATGATATTATCAAATCTATTCTGAAATTTTAACCGGCATCAACAAAGTTGTAGTGGAAACTGAAAGTGGAAAAAGGCACTTACCTTGGACATAGTCTTGGTAAGTTTTCTTTTTTGGCGCACGCATCAGTCCTTGAGACATAATTGCCTGTGGATTGTTCAAGTGAAAGACGTTACTAATAAAATGTATTAAATACAATAAGGATCAAACAAGATTTATTTAGATTCATCATGCATAAATGTCGGTATACTAATTGACGTCGGCAATATTCTCACCCCAGAAAAGTTAACTGACAAGAAAGGACCAAGGTTTTCAATAAATCTTAGAGGCATGGAGGAGAGGGAATATGGCAAATCCCTGTGCATGTGGTAAACACACAGCCTTCCTGTGCAGATCCTTTGCCTCCAAAAGCTTCCTCTTCGCTCTTCTACAGTCACTGTCCATCACATATACAATGTTAATCAGCTTTGACTCGCAAGGTAGATCAAACAGCTGATTTGTGACCTTTGGGTCAATAACATCCACAACCAACATTCACTCTTGACGTTTTTCTCTCACAAACACAATTTGCTCAGTCTCCAACAAGAAGCAGTGATTTGGTGCCTTGGCCGATATGGAACACGGTTTGCACCTCCATTGCTTCATGTGTTGCTGTGTGTTTGCCTTTTCTGCCAATCTTTTTGTGACCTGAGCAACTGGATTTTTGCTGTTTCTAACCATTTTTTTTATAGACTGCAGGTGGTTCTCAAATGGAAAGCAGGACAACTCATTCAAGGAGCACTTGAAGTTGAACACATCATCAGCAATGTGTTTGATGGAGTGGATGTTGTATGTTGGGAAAGTTTCCCCATACAGATCAGAGCAGGTATCCACAAAGTTTTCCAGAAGGTTTTGGGCATATTGCAGGTAGTGTCCTCTTCTGGCATCATCATCATCCAAGAGAATAGACATTCCGATTGTTAATGACAGAAAGTGATGATAATGGTCCGGAGACAGAGCATCCTGCAACACAATTGGTCCTGTGTACAGAAGAAATTGCCGCAGTTCAGTTGCTTTCCAGCGATCAAGTTCAGTCAGAGATCTTGGCTGCCTGGCAAACTCTGCCGGCATTTTACCTTTAAGTTGTACTAACTTATTGTTGATTTTTTCACTCTGTCCTTTTTGCAACCTGCAAATGACTGGCCCTCGCAACAAAAAGGTAAGCAATCTTTTCACAGCTCCAAGAAAAATCAGGTGCATGTGGTCAAGTGGAAACTGTGTGACACATTTGATTCCCAGTTGAGCTAGAGGTGTAGTTTCCTTCTGATGGTTTGAATACTGTCACTGACTGAATTTATCATCAGTGAGTTTCTCACAAGTCACTTTATTTAAGTGGACAACCCTTCCCTCAACTGATGTGCCCACTGACAAACAACGCTCACATCCATGCAAGGCATTATGGCTTTTGATGCACTTTAGATATGCTCTTGCTGGAGCATCACATATGAATGCTCGCAGAGTTACTTTGTGCACTGTGGTTTTGTGTGGGACACCATTTTGCATAAGCACCTGCAATTCTGATATTAAATCACGAAGATAGTCATTAAGAGGCTCGGGCTTGCTATTGCCATAATACAGAGCAACCAGAAAAGGCTCAGAATCACCAAATTTAGCAAGAATAGGCCAAAAATGTGTTTTACTGGACTTGAATATTGGCAGACCATCTATATTGATAATAAGGTCTATGCTGCCTGTGAATGATGGGTTTTGGGAAAGGTATGTGAGAATACCCGGCTCTAAACCATGGTATGTGTACTGGCCACCACATATATTCTGAATTTCAAACCCAGATGGGGTTTCTAGCAGCGTTCTGCTGTCTTTTGGAAGTGTATGTCCATGTTTTCTCAAGATTACCAGCAGCTTATTTAGTGCAGCATGTGTTTGACTTGTTGATGTTGCCCATTCAGCCAAATCTTTGCGTAATAATGGTGTATCATCATCGGAATAATCAAGATCTGTATTAGAGTCACTTGAATCGGCAGTTTCCTTGTATCCATAGTCTAAATCCTGAATGACCAAACCATCCCTGGTTGGACCCTCTTCAGCATCTACATCTAAAGATAGACCCTCAGACAAATATCCTTGTATTGATGGACCCTCCCCAGATACATCTCCTTGTAACTGTACATCCAAATCTGGATATTCATCCAAGCTGCTACTTGATGCAGAAAGAGCATTAACTCTGTCTCTCAATCGACGCCATTCTCTTAGGTATCTGGGATCCATACTATATCCAACTGTTGAATATTATGATAAAAGTAACATTATAATTGAAAAATATTAAAATTGTTATTACAAGACATGTCTGAATATTATCGTGATAATTTGAAACCGAAATATACAGTGTATTTTTAATGATTGTAATCAAGTTAACATTTCTTTTTTATTTATAACCTACTTTTAGTCACTCAATTTTAATATTTCTTAATCAGAGCCATTTATCTCTAATTAACTTATAGTTCACACAAAAATGTACATAGTGTCATTGTGTACTTACCCTCAAGTTGTTCCCAACCTTTACGAGTTTCTTTCTTCTGTTGAACACAAAAAAATAATGTTTTATAAGACATGTGATGGTAGCCATTGAGTTTCACAGTAGAAAAGTAGTAGTTAAAGACTTTACTGTTTGCCGCTGCCTTTTATAAATTGTAAAGGAATAACAATTAATACTTACACTGCACTGTATAACCTTTAATTTTTCAATAAAACGTATATCATGTTAATCATAAAATGTATTATATTTGTATTATGTCTATTTAACTCTTTTAAAGTCTTTGTAAATGTCTTCTTATATTATCTTTTTATATTGATGTTAAGTTTTATGTAAAGCACTTTGAATTGCCTTTTTGGTGAAATGTGCTACACAAATGAACGTGCCGTATTCAAATAAACGTGACTTGCTAAATAAATTCATATTTCAAATCTAAAAACTAAATGATATTTGTGGCTTTTATAAGAAATAATAATAATAATAATAAGCTGCACGTTTCGTTAGAGTTTAAGGACAGAAAGAAACACATTTGCAGTAACTTAAACGTGCAGGTAACAGTTAACGTTAACGCACGTTAGCTTGTTTGAAATATATATTCAATGTTACAAACTAAAATGTCACGGTTCTTACACGACACCAAATAATTTGTGGTAAATAATAAACAAGTCAAAACAGACGACCACACATGCTTACAAGATCGAAGTAGAAATTAATGTTTGCTGTTACTTGACCGTTTCTCTACGACAGGTATAAATGCTAAAAAATGCTCTCTCGCTCTCGTGTAAAATGGCGGAAATGTTTATCGCGAGATCTGGCATAAGCTATCTCTATTACCTGCCTTCAACTCGCGCGTTACCAGATAATGTCTCTCTGCAGGGCTTGTTTCCATCTAGCGGTTGAGTATTGGAATTGCATTTATATTGAACTTAAAAAAAAAAGCCCGTCAAATAATATCCTAAAATGTATTATGAATGTTAGTCGCAGCAAAGCTAATTCTAATTCAAATATTTAATTTTTTACAAAGGGGTGGGCTAAAAGAAGACTACACGTAGCCCGTCCAATTCAGCCCGTCTAAATCGTGGCTATAGATAGACCATGTCATGAAATGCATCTTGTAGATTATTGACATTACAAACATGATGGGATATCAACCATCTAATGCGCTACCGGGCAAAAAACTACAATGAATCATTTTTTTTCGTTTTGACTATACGTGGGCTACAAATAGCCGGTCTGACTAGGAGCTAAATCGTGGCTATGCACAGCCTACGCAAAGAACATGTGAAAGAGAATAAACTAAACAACTTTTAATCACTGTTGACCTTGCTTACAAGATGGAATAGCATACATCTTCCCAGTTATTTTGGGCAAAAACGGCATGTATCCAAATTCATGAATATTTTGGCTATAAGTGGGTTAGGCATAGCCGGACTATATCGGGTCTATAGTTGGCCGAGACGGCGAAATGACGGCTATTGCTTGCTGGGGTGTTGATCTGTCAAACACTGGAGCGGCGCGGAGTTGCCATGGAAACGGTGCAGCAACACAACTGACAAGCCGCAAAACTCCCTCTGTCATTGTTGTTTTCACTATACGTTCAGGTGAGTTGACTTTAGTTACACAAATATTACACACAACTGTTACTGACATTTTCCTGACATTTCTTATGTGTTATTGACACGCTTCTGTTCTGTTGAATATTTACTTTATAGAAATGTAGAGTCTTTGGAAAAAAGTCCGTAAGCACATCAACCGTTTTCCGAACAGTAAGTTAAGTTAACGAGGCTAACGTTAACTCTATAAAGTTAATCTCTTGTTTAGGCTTTGAATCACATGTGTAAATGAGAGGTTTTGATAGTTTTATAAAGTTTTTTTTTCTTCTGGGAATTGAATGGGTCATTGAAGGTGGCTAATTAATTGAACTAACGTTAACGTTATGTGTTTGCTGTTAATCGACGAAGTCACTTACATTAAAAACATTAACACAGAGCGCGAAAAAAACGTGTTAACATATAATAAAATGTTCTGTGATTTTCAGAAGGGACAAAATAACCCCTCTACAACAGAGGTGAAGCTCCCAGGTGTCCAACATTTCTGAAGGAAGCTGCTGAAAGAGAAGTAGAAAACACAGGTGAACTGAAAAAGGTGATTGATTAACCTTGTCCATTTTTAACAATATTTTAACCATTCTTTCTCTTTTCTGCATTTAACCTTTGCTGTAGCTTCTTTCCTTTTAATAAACCTGGCGTTGTATAATTTATATATTTGGCTCTGATAAAGTGTTGATGCTTTCATGCTGATGCCCTGCAGCCTGCACTGTAAAGTTAGCAGAGTTGGAGCAGATCTCCTGTCGGACAACATCTCTTAAATGGTGAGGATTTACTCACCTGCAAGCCATCCTATGTGTAAGTTATATGACATTATTCTTTCAGACGAACGCAATCAGAGTTATATTAAGAAATGTCCTGGCTCTTCCAAGCTTTATAATGGCAGTGAATATTGCTTGGTTTGCTTGGTGATAAGCGGTAGGCTACGCAAGTCGACTTGCGCTAAAAAGGGTGACAAGCCCCCCTCCCGATGCTATGTTTTGTTTTGCTCTAATTTCTGTACTTCTGCGTTCGTCAATACGCATGCGTCAAGGGTTATTCTTTTTAGCGCAAGTCGACTCGCATATTGCTGACCACTGGAAGCTAGTTATTTTAGTCTATAAAGTTTTAAATATGGATATTTTTCTCACACAAACATGCCACATTGCTTCAGATGGCCTTTATTAACCCCCGGAGCTGTGTGGCGCAATTATATGATGGATAGATGCACTTTTATGGACTTCAAAAATGAGGCATTCACTGCCATTATAAAGCTTGGATTAGCCAGGACATTTTTAAATATAACTCTGATTGTGTTCGCCTGAAGAACCTAGGGATGGCTTGAGGGTGAGTAAATCATGGGATATTTTTCATTTTGGGATGAACTAACCCTGGCATTATCACCATGTGACTAGTAAGTAAAACCTCAAACATACAATAATGTTCAAAAGTTTGGTTTTGGTACAATTCTTTGAAAAAGGTCTCTAATGCTCACCAAGATAGCATTTGCTTGATTAAAAAAAATCTGTAAAATCTAATATTTTGAAATAATATTAAAATTCTTAATAATTGGGTTCTATTTGAATATTTTATAAAATGTAGTTTATTCCTGTGATCAAAGCTTAATTTTCAGCATCATTACTCCAGTCTTCAGTGTCACATGATCCTTCAGAAATCATTCTAATATGAGGATTTTATTCATCAAAGAATCCTGAAAAATGGTTTACACAAAAATATGAAGCAGCACAACTGTTGTCAACACTGCTAATAATCATAAATGTTTTTGTGAGCAGCAAATCATCATATGAGAATGATTTCTGAAGGATCATGTAACACTGAAGACTGGTGTATTGATGTTGAACATTCAGCTTTAATCACAGGAATATTAAAATAATAAGAATAATTTTACAATGTAAAATAGCTGTTTTCAATTTAAAGGGTTAGTTCTACCAAACCTTTAAATCCTGTCCTCAATTCCTCTCCCTCATGTTGATACAAACCTGTAAGACCTTCATTCATCTTCAGACAGCAATTTAATTAACACTTTCAAGGCCCAGAAAGGATGTAGACATCAATAGTTACAATGTTAAGGAGACTGGCACAGGCTAGATCAAAATTGTGGAATTAAGTTATTTTTGCACACAAAAAGTATTCTTGTTGCTTCGTAACATTAAGGTTGAACCACTGGAGTCACATGGACTATTTTAACAATGTTTTTACTACCTTTCTGGGCCTTGTGTTGCAGTCTATGGAGGGGTCAGAAAGCTTTTGGATTTCATCAAAAATATTTTCATTTGTGTCTGAAGATGAACAAAGGTCTTACAGGTTTGGAACAACATAAGGTGAGGAATTAATGACAGAATTGACATTTTTGGGTGAATTATCACTTAAATATATATTACAGTTTGTACTGTATTTTTGATCAAATAAATACAGCCTTGGTGACTGTTGAGTAAAAGAGACTCTTTCAAAAGCATAAAAAACATAGATTAGCAACATTAATAAGGTTCTCCTCTGTTTCAGCTGCCAGAAAATGATGAAGATGTGACAGTGTAGCTCGGGATAAGGAAGAGGAGGAAGAGGAGGAAGAACATGTAAGTAAAAAAAAAAAAAAAAATTATACCTTTTTAACAAAAAGCAATAAACCTACAATAGTATGGCTTTTTTTTCAGCTTCCAGTTTACAAAGATCCAAAGTGAATATATAGAGCCCATCCTCCTATCCTATCCTCAGAAGACCCTGCCCTCCGCTGGTGGGGTAAGAAAGACCCTCTTCCTCTTCTCTCACAGCTCTCCATCTCCCTCGGCCTCATCAACACTGTCTGAAGCTTTTTCCACAGCTGGGACACAGTCAGGAATGAGCGGTCTCAGATTCTTTCTGAGAAAGTCATCATGCTCATTTTCTTGAACAAAAAAAAAACCTGTTGATGTATATTTTGGCCCAATAATACAGAAAAGATGCTAGGACTCTATGTAGTGTTTTTTACATATCTCTTTATGAACGTAGGACTATAGCTCAAGGACTATATATCTTTTGTAATTGTCACATTGTTCAGGTTTAGCTACAGGTAGTGAAGCAATAAAGCACATCACCAGCAGACATTTGTAGCAGGTGCCTCACAGGACATGCAGGACATTTCTGCAAATAAAAGTAATAATAAAGAAACTGATCAATCTTTTTTTCCATGTCTTTTTTGTGCTAAATTATTGAGAGTAGTACCAATATGAGTATTGATAAGTATAAGTGAGAAAATCCTTAACTACTCCCATCCCTAATAAGACAATAAAATATTTTAATAATTGGTTACATTTCTTATGTTGTTTGTTTAATTAATGAATGGATGTGTTACATATCTGTACTCATAATTTGTTAACACTTTACACTGTTCAAATGTTGACTTAATATTTGTACAAAGTAACACTGAATAAATGCTGATTATTAAATTAATGCAGTGTGGTTTTGAGCCATTTTCTATTACAATTTAATAGGGGTTGTATCGTTTTTTATTATCTACGAGTACATAATCCCTAAATATATTAACTAAAATCAAAACAAATGTATTAATAAGGTTTTACAGCAGAGAATTCAATGTTTGAGTGTATCAGTTCTATGTGGATTTCAAGGTTATGGACCAAGCACATCTTCATTTCCCGGACTAAAGGTGAGATTATTCAAATAAAGGTGGACGTGGTATTTTGGTCGTTAGGACGTACCTGCCACGTTCCAGCGACATATAATAACGTCGCCACGACGGATACAGGAATCACAAAGTTACGTCGCTGGAACGTTACCTGGTATGTCGCTGCGACTAATATGGTCCATTGAGGTTACGTCCTCACAACATGCCAGTTTGGTCGTTGGGACGTGATCATCACGTTATAGCAACGTACCAGTATAACGTCGTCACGACGATTATGGGAATCACAAAGTTACGTCACTGGAACGTTATTAGGTACGTCGCTACGACGAATATGGTCCGGTCCGGTTACGTCTTCACAACGTAACTGTGTTAGCTGGGAAAGAACTAGAGAAATTCAAAACACAGGGAAGACCCTTGATATACATAAGGAAAAGTAAAGGACCTAAAATACTGCCCTGTGGAACTCCCATAGAACACACTCGAGGCTGTGATGTTACTGTGCCGATTCTCACAGTCTGACATCTATCACTTAAATATGATGGAAACATATCTATAGCAGATGATGACAAATGAAAAGAATGAAGTTTGTTTAACAGAATTTGATGATTGACTGTATCGAAAGCTTTCTGAAAATCTATGTATATAACTCCAGTAATCTGACCCTTGTTTAAAGATGCACATATTTGCTCCGTGAGAAGCAGCAAAGCCGACATAGTTGAGCGCAAGGGTCGAAAACCATGCTGGCAATCACTGAGCAGGTTATTATTTTCAAGGTGGTTAACTAAGATCAGTGCGCGCGCGGTCTCATCCGCGTCTTCTCTACACATGACGGTGAAAATGACTGCTCATATTCAATGACAATACGGCAGCACTCGCATGCCGCATAGGCATGAACCAATCACTGAATAGATGTCCTTATTTAAGAATATCCTTAGATAAATTCACATTGAATGGTGAAATTCCTAAGAGGAGTTGACATCCAACACACCTGGGCATTTGAAGATGTGAAGGGAGGTGAAGTGTTAACATGTTCGATGTGGATGTTTATTGTAAGAAATCTTGTTTTCTTTAAACAGGCTTTAACAAAGATAAGCTTCTTCATCAGTCTTCACTTCTGGCTTTTTGACATCATCCTCTGCAGAAAAATGGAGAATTATGAATCACTGACCTTTCTTATATGAAGAAACAGAGTAACCAAATAACACAGAGAAGGTTGTGACTGTAGCCAACGCTAGTATTTTGCGCTGCTTCATTAACCCTTCAGGGGTTGTATTGGTCATCTTCCCGGTCATTGCATTGAGATGATTTGATGGTATTTTTTTTAAATATTTCTGCATTAATGAGGGTCTATTTTTCCCATTGAATAGTATATAAAACTAATTTTTATTGCAGTATTTCAGGTTAGAATAGAGACTAGTCCTTCAAAATAAAATGGAGCGGCTTGTGAATTCCCTAGTTCTCTTGTAAACACATTTAATAATATTTGTTTTAGGTGGATTTGAATATATATATTTAAAATATCTTAAAGATTGTGTTTTTGCAGATTTGCCATTCATAAGGCCTGTTGCATGAAGCTAGCTGGACAAACTCTGAGTTTCAGAGTAGGTTTAGAGTTGACAAATCCAGATAAATCCAACCTGGTTTAGATCAAGTATAACCGTTTCTCAAAGCTCGATAAAACTTTCTCTGTCAACTCAGGTTTAATCCAGAGATAGCGATGAACTCTGAAGAGCGTGGACCTGAAAGTGTGACACGTGTGGCAAACAGCCAATCACAGCGTCCGTTTGATTCACTTCACTTGTGAAGATTGAGAGCTAGTTTTGAAAATTACCATATATTAAATGTGTTTACAAGGCAGGAATAAACACTGCTACAGCGACTGTTTGAGAAGGCAGCTGAAAGAATATCTGAATATATTAATGCATGATGTGAATCAAAGAAATATGCCTAATAATAGGGTCACAAAGAGCTCAAATGAATAGACGTTGTTTGAAATAATTATGAATGCATGTTTTATATTTATATTAATATTTGGCTACTTGTCAATTAATATAATAATTATATGAATATATTTTATTAATTAAAAGTAATTATAATTCGTATAATATAAATAAATATTATATATAATAATAAATAATTAGTAATAATACTAATAAATATAATATAAATAATTAGCGCCAAAAGATAAGCAATTTTGTCTTTAATGTTTTTTTTCGCTGTAAACTGCTTTAATTTGGAACGAGAGATACAGGGGGTGTGGCTTTATTGCGTCTTTACTTGCAGCTGATTGGCCCAGTTTGGGTTTGTGAACGCTAACCCAGAATAAAACCGGCTCCAGAGCAGGTTAGCTGTGCAGTGTAAGTTACCATGGTGATAAACACTGATAAAAAACAACACACCTTCTGGAGCCCGAAGAACCAGAGTTTGCTCAAACTAATCTCGAACTTACCTGGGTAACAACTGAAACCAGCTTTGAGGAACAGGCCACTGGTGGTCATTTTTGACCAAAGAGCAGAAGTGGGAGTATTCGCATGCTCGAATCATGACCCCAATTTTTGTGTGTGTGCATACCTAATGCTAGAAAAGTCACGAGTTTCATATTATGATGAAGCTGTGATTTTTAAAATTCAAAATGTGGTTCATAAGTTTAGTTTTTCATAAGTGTGAGTGTGTGCGTGTGTGTCAATATCCCACTCTTGAGGTTTTAGTGTCACCCTTTTACTGCTGTGTACTTTTTTCAGCATTGTGGCCGATGTGACGATGGCATCCAGCAGAAGATACAAAGTGCACCTGGAACACAACAGTGTCTTCTTCTGATTGGCTGAAGCAAGCCACTCACAGGCAAGCGGAAAGTATGGCAAGGTGATGCAGATTCTTAGTTCACACTGCGAGTCTTAATGCTCAATTCTGATTTTTTGCTCGGCTGTTCACATTACCTTTTAAAATGTGGCCTATATCTGATTCCAGTGTGAACTGTTTCAGGTTTCAAACTAACCCGCGTGTGCAAAAGAACAATATCAATGCCATCAGACGCAGCACGCTGTTGCACTAAAGTTCGAGAGGTTATAGAGGAAGTAAGCAAAAATGTTTGTGTAATGGAAGCCATAACATTAATGAGCAGGTGCTGAAGAGGAGAAGAACGAAAAGAAAGAGCAAGATTGGTTATTTTGGCCTTTTGTCACATTCCTTTGGCACTGAATCCACGTTTTTCTGTGTCCCTGTTCTTCCATTTCGTGTGCTATTTTTTCAAAAGTGGAGCGGTTACGGTAGGATCCTTCTAGATTAGCTTGAACTGAAGTATCTCCCCATATACTAATGAGGTCTAACACCTCACTCGCCCTCCACTGACTCGCTCCATCACTGTTCTCCATATCTAGTCAAGTTTTTAATGTTACTGTCTGTGTCTGTTGTGTCTAGGGCTAACTCGCCGGCACATAATTGTGACAAATATCGACATAGATTGACGTAAAAGTCACATCAAATCCGCCTTGGTTGTTCACACTGCAGCCGCTTTGGAAAAAAATCAGATCTGGGTCAGATTTAGGACAACATATGTATGTGGTCTAAATCTGATTTGAAAAAAATCAGATCTGGGCTAGATTTGAGTGTTCACACTACCTCTGAAGAGGTCTGACCTGATCACTTGACCCCAAAAAAATCCGATTTGGGCCACTTTTGCCTGCAGTGTGAACGGGGCCTTATTCCCTTCTCAAGGAACCATGGTTAACATAACGTCACACAATCGCTTTTGATTGAAATTACTCAAACTATTTATTATAGGAAAGATGAGAATGGACTTGTGTTGCAGGGCCATGCACAGATATTTTGAGGGGCAGTGGTCCAAACCGAAAAAGGGGCACTATAAGGGGGTTGAGTATCATCTTAAAATAGAGAATGAATAATGTTCAATGTTCAATTTATTTATAAAGCACATACTAATACAACAAAAGTTGACCACAGTGCTGTACAAGGGCCAAATACTACATAATTATACAATCACATTCAACTTCAATTTCATTACACCACCACAGTTAAAAAATAAAAATAAAATTACATAGGAAAGCCCATAAGACAAAGCATAAACACCGCTAGCACACACTCATGTATGATCGAATGCCAAAGCAAAAAAATATGATTTCAGCTGTCGTTTAAACTCCCTAAGACAGGAGCACTGCCGGATGTATTGAGGTGACCCATTCCACAGCCTAGGACCAACAGCGGCAGAAGAGCGGTCTCCCCTCATTTTCCGGTACGTCCGCGGGACCTCTAAGAGATTTAATGACTCAGAGCGTAACGATCTCTTTGGTTTCTTTACCTGGATCAGATCGGCTATGTATGTTGGAGCAGTACCATGTAAAGCTTTAAAAACAAATAGTAAAAGCTTAAAATTAATCCGATAGGAAACTGGCAACCAATGTAATTCTCTTAGTACAGGGGTGATGTGCTCATTTTTTCGAGTACCTGTCAGAAGTCTTGCGGCTGCGTTTTGAACCAACTGTAATCTGTCTAAACTTTTCTGTTGCACACCATTATATAGTGCATTACCATAATCTAATCGTGAGAAAATAAAAGCATATATTATCTTTTCCAGGTCCTTCTGTGACACAAAGGACTTGATTTTAGCGATTAATCTTAAAAAAAAGAAACTAGTTTTAACGACTTCGTTTATCTGTTTTTCGAATTTTAATGCACTGTCACAAATTATACCTAAATTTTTTACTTGATGCATCCGAAAAGGTGAAAGCACACCTAAGTCAATTTTGGATGTATCAAAGGACTCGGAAGGGCCAAATAAAACCAATTCTGTTTTTGTTTCGTTTAAACATAAAAAATGTGTGGACATCCACAGCTTAATCTCGTCAAAACATTCTACGAGTCTTTCTATAGCCAAAGAGGCAGTAGGCTTTAACGGAAGGTACAGCTGGGTGTCATCTGCATAAAAATGAAAAGTGATACCGTATTTCCTCATGATTTGACCTAACGGAAGCATATACAGTGAAAAAAATACTGGTGCTAAGACGGATCCTTGAGGAATACCGCATGATAGCAGTGCTGAAGAGGATATAAATTCTCCCGTCTGAACCGAAAAAGTTCTGTTTTCAAAATAAGACTTAATCCATTTCAGACAATTTCCTCTAATCCCTACATAATTTTCTAGGCGTGATAGCAAAATGTTGTGGTCAATAGTATCAAACACTGCTGACAGATCCAATAGTAAAAGTACAGTCACATCACCCTGGTCAGTAGCAATAAAAATGTCATTCAGTACTTTCAATAGAGCAGATTCTTCATGAAAGATTTCACCTATAGTATTATCATTGAGGAAGTATTCAAGCTGATTAAGAACTGTTTTCTCTAAAATCTTTGCTAAAAAAGGAAGCTTCGAAATAGGTCTATAGTTACACAGCACACTCGTGTCTAAGTTTGGTTTTTTTAACAAGGGATGTACTACAGCATGTTTACAATAAGCTGGAACAATTCCGGACTGTAGACTCTTATTAATTATAGTTAGTACAAATGGACCAATCAGCTCAATGACTTTCTTGAATAATGTTGTAGGAACAATATCTTGAGGGGAAGATGTCATCTTAAGCTTACATATAATATCTAAAAGCAATGCTAAGGAAATAGGCTCAAAATCAGACAGCACAGCATGATTTACATCTGTATCGACAGGCATATATGAACACTGTTGTATATTCTTTCTAATGTCAGAAATACGCCCAACAAAATATTCTAAAAGACCTTCACAAAGCTCCATTGATGTATCTCCAGGCGCCTCTATTGTCGGATTCAGAAAAGAATCAATTGTTTTGAAAAGTACTCTTGAATTTTGAGATTCTGAGAAATATCTAGACCTGGCAGTTTTTACAACCCGCTGGAATTTACCTAAGGAGTCTCTTAACATTTCATAAAAAATTTGTAATTTATCTCTCTTCCATTTGCGTTCACATCTTCTGCACTGTCTTCGTAACAATTTCACCTCTTCATTGTACCATGGAGCAGACTTACTTTTTCTACATACCTGTCTCAAAGGGGCAATACAGTCTAATGTTTTACAGCATTAAAACTATTAACAGCTTCTTCTACATTAAGATGTGGAGATAAAAGATTCACTTGAGCACATTGTAACATCTCCATGAAAGATACATTAAAATCCAAATATGAATTAGGCATTAGTGGACGAAGCCATTTTTGGAGTGGACAAATTTCTTTCAGTTGGCAAGGAAGAGAGACAGAACATAAAACTGGGTTGTGGTCAGATAACAAAAAGTCAATGATAATGTCCTTAATATCTAAGCCAAGGGACAGAATCAAGTCCAGCGTGTGTCCCCGATTATGCGTAGGCCCCTTCACCATTTGCTGAAATCCAAAGGAGTCGATTAAATTTAAAAAATCTTTTGCTAGGAGGTTTGTTGGACAGCACACATGGATATTTAAATCCCCCATAACTAAAATTGTATCATATTTTAAAATAATATCTGCAAAGAGAGTAGCCAGTTCTGAAATACAGTCCTTATTTGCTCCTGGTGGTCGATAGATAACAGCACAGAGGATAGGTGTTGATAATTGGATTTCAAAAGTTTGCAGTTCAAAGCTTACAAACTGCTGAGACTTAATCAAAGTACAATTAAAAATGTTTTTAAAAATGGAAGCCAGTCCTCCTCCCTTTCCTATTTGACGAGGAGAATTAAAAACTAAAAAATTATTTGGAACAGCTTCTCCCAAAACATACATATTGTCATTGTTCATCCAGGTTTCAGTGAGAAACACAAAGTCCAAAGCCCGAGCTCTAACGAACTCATTTAGAATAAAAGACTTGTTTTTCAAAGAGCGCACATTCAACAAGCCCAACCTTAAAGCCGATCCGTCCCTACTTTCCGACGAGTGTACTTGATGGCACAAGGCGAAGATTCTGCACGTTGATCCCATTCCAACGGAGATGTAGAGCACGTCGAAAGTGGACCTGAGCAGGTCCCTCCGGCATAACGGGTCGAATCCACCGCAGCATTGTGCTCTCCGAACGCCTACACAACACCCGGCTGTCTTTCCAGCCCCACAACCGCAAATCTGCGAGCCGTGGTACTTCCGGAAGAGAGACCAGGTATGCCTTTAATTTCACCTGCCTTCCTCCTCGCTTTCCACGGCGACGCCGTCTTTTCGGCAAAGGGGGCCAAGGCTCGCGTTGCACCCACGTTGGAATCCTTAGTGGTGGTTTTGGGACATTAAAATGGAGTTCCTGCAGAGCTTCCTTAAACTGTTTCTCAAACATGTATCGGATATTTAAAAGTGTAGGGCGATCATACACCAGTGCAGAGCTAGACTCACGTATAAACAGCGTTATTAATAAAGCAGCAGCCATAATAAAAAACAAACTAGACATGAACAGATGGCATGCCACTGACACCGGCGCCATCTTGTGGAGTAACAAACCTTTTACAATCATACTGTAAATACAACTGTTAGACTTTAGTGCTAATTAAATTTATGTTGTTCTAATTATTTTTCCAAAAAGTTGATTCTGGGCTAATTTGATCTCTTTTCTATTTTTATTTTTTATTGGAGATTTAAGTAGCAAATGAGAACCACTAAAATGATTCAATATATTTTGAGAAAAAAAAGTCTTGTTTGTGACTTATGTAAATCATACGCAACAGTTTTTTAACAACAGAATATGTAAAAGTATATGGTATTGGTTAGAAGCAGGCCAGGCTCCACCCTTTCCCAGACACCACGCTCACAGTCCCCAGAGTACTGATCACCTGCACCCCATCAGCACGCCAATCAACACCAGCACTTTAGCCCCGCTCACGCACTCATCATGCTGCTGCCTATGCTCACTACCACGGACTCACCTCAATCAAATTAATGAGCACAGCAATAGTATGTGGATTATCACAGGTAATTAATAAACCGACTAGAATATGTTTGAAAAAGGATGGTACTCAATCTGTTTCCTGTATTGACCACATGTTTATAAATAGACTACAAGATTGTTCAAAATGTGTATCAGTACCAGTTGGTTTTAGCCACCACAATATGATTGCAATAAGGAAAACAAAAGTTCCTAAATCGGGTCCAAAAGTAATAATGAAAAGGTCATATAGAAGATTCAATCATTTTCAATATGAAGATGACGTTAGAAATACAAATTGGTCAGAGGTAATTCTACAAAAAGATCCAGAGAAGACATTTCAGCTTTTTGATAAAACCCTAATGACTATTGTAGAAAACCATGCACCAATAAAAAAGTTTACTGTTCGGAATGTCAATACTCCGTGGTTGGATCAAGAATTAAAAGATCTTATGAAAGAGAGAGATTTAGCTAAACAAGCAGCAAAATAAAATCGGACTGGCAAGTATATTGTAAACTTAGAAATTATGTAACTAAGGTAAATAAGAAGAAAAAGAACTTGTACTATTCTAAGAAAATTACAGAAATAAAACATGATAGTAAACAATTATGGAATACCCTAAATAATATATTAAGAGGAAATAATAAATCAACTCCATCTTAGAATATGAGGGGGATTTTTTTACGAAACCAAGTGATATAGCGAATCATCTGAATGATTTTTTTCATAAATAAAATAATTAAACGCAAAAATACTACACAGCCATACAAGACCGATATATCAAATATACTGATAAATAAAATGATGGAAGGTAAAACATGCAGCTTTAACTTTAAGAGTGTCAGTGGTGCTAAAGTGGAACTACTGCTGATGAATTGTAAAAATAAACCACCTGGCGTTGATTTCCTTGAATTGAAGTTGCTGAAGCCAATAGTCTCAATCATTGCTTCTATTATTGCTCATATCATTAATTTGTGATTTACTGAGAACACATGTCTACAAGCATGGAAAATATGTAAAGTTGTGCCAACACCGAAAAATAAGAAAATGCCTTTCTCTGGGCCAAACAGTAGACCAATAAGTTTATTACCAATTCTCGGTAAGATAATGGAAAGAATTGTTTCTGAACAGATTCAGTCTTATTTTATGAATAATGATTTAATCACAACATTTCAGCATGCATATAGAGAGAAACGCTCAACAGCCACTGCTGTGACTGCATTTGATATAATTGACCACGACTTATTGTTAAAAAAACTGGAATATTATGGTTTTTCACGAAATGCATTATTATGGATGGAAAGTTATTTATCAGACAGAAGAAAATTAGTTTACTTTAATGGAGGTTTTTCAAAGGTAAGGGCCGTGGAACAGGGTGTGCCTCAGGGAAGTTGTCTTGGGGCGCTCCTCTACACAATCTTCACCAATGATCTTCCAAATGTTTTAGATAAAGCAAGCATTTCTATGTTTGCTGATGATTCCACCGTATATTTAGCAGGAACTGATATTGGTGATTTAAAAGTAAAACTACACAGAGAACTACAATTAGTGGTGAACTGGATAAGGAATAACAAATTGATTCTCAATGTATCCAAAACTATCTGTTTTGTAGTTGGAACTCCTTTTTCTTTACTTGCCAAACCAAAGCTTGAACTTAGCATAGAGCAGAATTCAGTTGAGCAAAAAGAAGAGGTTAAATTATTGGGAGTGATGATTGATAGTAGATTGTGTTGGGACAAACATGTTCGGAAACTGTTCACTAAAATGGGCAACACCTTGGCTGTTATTAAAAGATGTGCAAAATATTTTACACCACAGATTGTTAAACAAGTACTTTATGCATTATTCTTTTCACACCTTGATTACTGCTCTGTGGTTTGGTCTAATAGTTCATCAACTAATATAAAAAAAAAACTACAAGTTATCCAGAATAGAGCTGCACGTCTGGCTCTTTCATGTGGGTTTAGATCAAATGTTGGCAAAGTACATGACAGCCTCTCATGGCTTAAAGTAAAAAATAGATTGTGGTATTCACTTATGGTATTTTTAAATAAGGTTATAACAAACAAAACACAGTTTACTTTTTATGAAAAATTATCATTTAGTACTGATACACATAATTATCCAACGAGGCATGCAGTAAGAGGTAGTTTTCTTTTACCAATAGTAAAAACAAAATCAATTCAACGTTCAGTAAGGTATAGAGCAATGTGTGAATGGAACTCTCTCCCAAATACTACTACACAACAAAACAATTTGTATGGTTTCAAAAAAATCACTTAAGAAATATTACCTTCAAAGAAACATATATAGTTAATATTTATTAATTTAAGGAGATACTGTGATAGGGTTCTTAGTTACATTATTTTTGATATCGATCTATTCGAAGCGGCGCAATTTTTTAAATTTATTTTTATTTTTTATAATTGTTATTTTGAGATCAATGGTTTTAAATGTAGAATATGTTTTTTCAATGTAGTGTAATGTCTTGTACGTACGGTGTGTCATAAATTGTATTGTCACATGGTATTTACATATCATAGGACCCCAGGAAGAATAGCTTTAGCTTATGCTGAAGCTAATGGGGATCCAAATAAAACAACCACACCTGTATACTTACCTGAGTCCCCTTGTCTCCCGAGTGTTTCCACGTCTTGTCTCCTGGCTCCTCGTCTCCATCGCTCCAGGCTCTCAGTCTGCCATCCCGCCCTTCATCTGCAACATAGACGTATTGTATTACCCCATTGTCATTCTGCCCGGATTCTTTTTGCCTGCACTCACCTCTGACAAACTCATCCTGTTTCATCTCAATAAACTCTGTTTCACTGTCCCCAGTTCTCCGTGTCCTCTCTGTTTGTAACAGAAGACCAGACCAACACCGCACACCAGGATGAGCACCCCGGATCCCTTCCAAGAGCTTGTCGACGCTGTTCGGCGAGCTCTCCCCACCAGCGCATCTGCATCTAAACCCACGAGCACTTCCGGAAACAACACCGTCTCTTCTTTGTCGATGGAGTGCACCAGTCCCATGGCCCGACCGGCGCCCTACACTGGTTCGGCGGAGGATTGCAACGGGTTTCTGCTTCAGTGCACGCTGGTCCTGGAGATGCAGCCACACTTGTATCCCCACAATCATTCCAAAGTGGCATTCATTACCAGGTATGGTGCTCCACGTCCTATGGTGCGATCATTCCTTCTCTTCAAAAAATGAAACCACTCACCAACACTGTCAACCTTACTGCCGCTGGTGTTTCCATTCTAGTTACCGCCCTCCTCGACTCAGGGTCAGCCGGCAACTTCATCTCGGGGACCCTCTGCCACCAGCTCAAGCTCTGTACAACCGCCACTCCGACTATTTACCAGATCCAATCGATAACCGGAAGACCTCTCAGTCGGAGGCAAGTCAGTCGTACCATCAGCCCCATTGGCATCCAAGTTGGTATCCTTCACGTGGAACGAATACATTTGCTGGTTCTGGAGGAGTACACGGCTGACATCATCTTAGGTTGACATGGGCTTTCCTCTTCTTCCGCTTTCGAGGGAATGACAATTTGTACTTGACTGGCTCTGAACTGTCAGGAGCAGACTTGACTGACTCAGGAATGTCAAGAGCAGATTCGATGGGGTCAGGACTGCAGTGGGCTCTACTGGCTCCTGACTGGCAGGAGCGACCTCGACTGGCCTGGGCTGACTGCTATGGGCTCGACTGGCTCTGGATTGGCAGGAACGACTTCCTAAGGCTCTGGACTGGTAGGAGCGACCTCGACTGGCTCAGGAATGACTGCTGTGGATTGGCCTGGCTCTGGATTGGCAAGAACAACCTTGAATGGCTCGGTGGAAACGGAGACTGATGCAGCACTCCGAGCCGCCCTCTTCCTTCTCAACATACGTTTCTCAGTAGGATTCAAAAGAGGATCAATACCTTGACGCGATGAAGGATGAAGGTTGAGGTGGTTATTACATACTCAGGTGGTGTCAGGATCTGCCAATCCCTGCGGTGATGCAACTAATTGGAGAAGTTCCAGAAATCCAGGACCCTAAGTTGTTCCATTTCCCACTGTGGTAGGGGGTCATCCAGACAGATGTTGAAAGCATCCTTGAGGGCTGTATCATACTCAAGGCCCTTAGCCATTGTCCAAAAGAACTGGGCGAAGGACCGCACTTCCCCGCCCTGTTGGCGAAGAGATGGCACCCCCTGCTGTAGTGCCAACCTCTCCTGAGCCATCACAGGAGGAACAATACGGAAACTCATTCTACTGGGTCCAATCTTGGCTGGTCTGTTCTGTCAGGTCTAAGGGAATGGAGGACCCAGATGCAGAGTGAACAAATAATTTATTGACAGGACAGTTCGACTAGACATAGGAGGGTGGTGGAGGAGTGACAGTTCAAACAGCAGGGTCGATGGGGAACAATGACAGGACAGATGAGGGTGGCTGCTGGAACCAGCTCCAGGATGCAGCAGGTCGAAGAACCACTGGGTGCGTTTACATGCAGACCAGCAAGCGGATAACTCTAATGTCCGTATATCTGACTCTGAGTTTTTCAAATGTAATGTCAGTTGTGATGTTAAATAAAGCGTGCACCGTGTCAGCGGGAGATTTACGGCTCATATTATCCCTCATGCAGTTGTGCAGCCTTTTGACTGAACCTCTTCTAGGCTACTTCTGTTGCATGAGAAAGAACACCTCTTTACAATTTTCTGGGTCTTAAACGAGTCTGCATTTGTGATATGTCCTTACTGAATGCAAAATGCCAGCTCACTCTGTCTGGATGCATTTAAATCGGCTCTAAGTTTGCGTTTTTGTCACCTATCACACATGCGCACTTCAATAAGCCGACAGAAAGCTGGTTAATGAGTTTACATGCAGCGCGAAATCAAGGTAAGAGGCAAAAAACTACCTGTTCCGACCAGTTTATTCTTACGCCGTTTATGACATTACTTAGATAAAAGAAAACGGGTTACCGCGTTTACATGACCATGTTCATTGTCGGCTTATTGGGCATAATCGGCTTAAGAACGTGCATGTAAACGCACCCACTGAGGACTGACCAAACCAGGTAGATGGTAGAGGTGAAGACAGGGTAGGACACTACGAAGCAGAGATCCACTACTAGCTGCTCACAGACCCAGAACCATGCTAGCTGCCAGGCAGAAAGAACCAGCAGGCAGGGAAATCCAGGGAGAAGGCAGGAACAAAACACATGGACAACTCTCAAGACGAATAAAAAAAGAAAACGAATAAAAACTGGCAAGACTAGAACACCAGTAAACAAAAGATGAACTAAAAACAACTGGAGCTAGAAAAGGGAAAAAAACAAAAGAAACCAAAATAAAACCTGAGAAAACCTAGATCAAAATAAAGACAGAACTTGACTAGACTAAAAATTCAGGATCAAAGAAACAACTGATATTATAGATATTCTATTCAAAAGCTGACAGAAGGACTAACTCCTTAACAGTACTTGACAAAAACTGCAAGAAAACACTGAATACTTACTCACAAGCACACACAACGGACCAACAAAGACAAGAGGGAAAAGAGCTCAATATAAAGGGAGCAGAAGACATTAGGAACAGGTGAACACACTCAGACAAACAAGGAGCAGGGAAGGGTTAGCACATTCAGATAAGGAACAGGTGAGCACACAATTAGTGAAACAAGGACTAAACAAGGGGGTGTGGTAACAGGAAACAAGGAGGTGGGACACAAGGAGCACAGAGCAAACACAAACCAAGACAGAGACATGTGTTCAAGCACAACACAAACAAAGACACACTAAACCAGTGGTCGGCAACTGGCGGCCCGCTGGCCAAATATGGCCCGTCAGCGATAATATCTGGCCCGCGGCGCGCCCGCATCTGCCAAATCTGGCAGATTGTTTTGATAGCGGCTGGTTCTGAAATATATTTGTCAGTGTAACGGAGGCGAGCTAATGAGAACTGTGCAGGTAAACTACCGTTATTTCAAGAGACGCTCACTTCATCTAGTGGCCAGTGGAAAATTACACAGCATTTAGCCTCATCGTTAGAGCGTCAGACTCCCGTGCAGAAAAGACCTGAGTTCAAGCCCCGCTCAGAGCGGGCGTTGCAAATTTATATCAACATTCAATCAATTTTGTCTTTAGTGATTTTGCCTTCAAAAAAATACAGCAATGTTTTAGCAGCAATGTTTTATTTTGGGATAAATTCAGAGCTTTCAATTTGAAAAGTTCTAAAAGACAATCAAGAGTCTGTGAAATAGATGGCTAGACATGCCTCTAAAAGAGCCGTCATGAAATGTCTGGTATGATGACAAAACGAACAGTGAAATATTGAAACTAGGGCCAGGACTTTAACGCGTTAATTAATTACGCAAAAAAATAAAAAAAATAAAAAATAAAAAAAATAACCACACTTATTTTTGCACCGTGGAACGTTTTTCAATGAATGAGTTTCGACGGACCGATTATACTGGAACACCAACTAGTGCTCCGGAGTCACGACAACCACAACAACAAACCACGAGTGAACATGAACGAAGAAGCTGATGAGACCGCTTTGCTCGGCCCCGTGGTGTCAGGACTCCTGGGTGATCAGTGTGTGTGTGTGTGTGTGTGTGCACGTATCCTTACCTGTTGGTGGTGGTTCTCTTAGGATTCTCTAACTCCTCCCACTCATTTCAGTAATTGTTCACCTGTCGCGTCTCATCAGCCGTTCTCTTTGTATAGCACGCTGTTCTGTCTCTCGTTGCGCGCTCATTGCTTTGGTTGATTTCTGTCCGTTTGTTCAGTCGGAGGTTCATTACTCTGTCCCTCTTCAGTCTTCCTCTGTTCCTGTCGCGGCATCTGGGTACTTGTCAAGGCCAGTATTTGCTCGCCTGTGGAAGTACGTGAGCTTGTCCTCGAGTGAACTCTGTCCTGTTTTCCCGAAGTGACTGGTGCACTTTGTTTTTAGGCGAGATCCAGTCTATTCCAGGTTCCAGCGAGCTCTCCCCTGTCGGGCTTTGTCCTGCCTTCTGTGTGGTGCATGGATGGTATCATCGGTCATCTGTTGTGTGAGGATTTCTCTCCGGTCACCGACCAGAGTGGATTACGGCGTTGGACGCCGCGTGTGGTCTCTCATTTGTGGACTGTGACTTTAGTACTCTATCTGACCCTATCGCTATCACTTCTAAATAAACTTTGTGAACTTGCATTTGACTCCGAGATCTTTTCTGACAGAATGAGCGCGCCACCAATGGAGTCAGCAAGTTCGGAGGGTTCAGAATCGGTGTACGGCGCACTTCAGCAGCAGGGAGTAGTCATTGAACAGCATGCATCTATGCTGAATGTAGCGGCCAGAGATTTCCGTGTCCTGTCGTAACAATTTACGGAGCTCAGTACACGGGTGGATCAGATTGTTTTCCCGATCAGTGACCAAGTTCCCTCCGCCTCCACTGTACCTGTTGAGACTGCACCTGCAGACCGAGAGCCACACGCGGCGACGCCTTCGTCCTTCGACGGCGACCCGAACACCTGCCGGGCCTTTCTGCAGCAGTGTTCCCTTGTCTTCGCTCTTCAGCCACGGCGTTTCGCCACTTCAACATCTAAGGTGGCATATTTGCTAAAACTTCTCACTGGAAGGGCGAGACAGTGGGGAATGGCTGTATGGGGGGCCAAGGCTCCATGTACGGCTTCGTTTGAGGCTCTCGAGACGGATATGTTGAGTTTATTTGATCGGTCGCTTCGTGGGGACATGGCAGCAGCCGAGCTGGTAAGGCTGCTGCAACGGACCTCTTCCGTCACAGATTATGCCATCGCGTTCAAGACGCTAGCCATCACCAGCAGCTGGAATGACGCTGCACTACGGGCTCAATTTCTCGAGGGTCTCAATCCTGCCATTCAGGACGAGGTTGCTGCACGGGATCCTCCAACATCTCTAGAGACGGCGATCGACCTGGCGTTGAGGATCGAGACCCGCCATCGTCAACGAGACATCCGCCGGTCGTTTCATCATCTCGCCGTCTCTGAACCGGAGGAACTCTCTTCATCTTCTCTCCAGACGGAGGAGCCCATGCAACTGGGCAAGCTTCGTATTACCGTTACAGAAAGACATCGCCGTCTGTCCGGTGGTTGGTGCCTGTATTGCGGTAAGCCTGGGCATATCGCAGCTGCGTGTCCGGTAAAATGTACAGCCCACCGATGACTTCGGGAGTTTCGGTGGGCGTGTCGTCACTTAAAGGGGGGGTGAAACACTCAGTTTCAGTCAGTGTCATGTCAATCTTGAGTACCTATAGAGTAGCATTGCATCCTGCATATCTCCGAAAAGTCTTTATTTTTTTAATAATTATATAAGAAAGATGCGCTGTTCTGAGTCTTTCCGAAAAAAGCAGAGCGGGTGGGGGCGTATCGTGTGAGCGGTGCTAAATAGTGACGTGTGCGCCGCCGTGTTGAGTGCTTCGTAATGCTGTCATCCCTAACAGCGGGAAAAACTTTATTCAAACTAAAAATATGGCTTTTAATCAGATACAGCCATACATCTATGATCCGGAATCAGACCCAGAGGCTGCAGTTGAACAGAAGCAGCAGCAAAAACGACTAGAGCAGGACGTCTGTATCTGGTACAAGTTATACACTAACTATATAATATGCTTAGCGGCTTGTGTTATTTACATATTTATACTTGAATTATATCGTCGTATTTTTGTCTTTGAAGGTGTACATGTGGGAAGTGCAGTTGTGCACGTGTGTGTGTGTGTGTGTTTACGCGTGGTTTGTGTAGACAACACGGAATAGTAGCACATTTGAATGAAGAAGCGCGCTTATTTAGTTCAACATATTTCCCCACTCTTTGTGTATTGTTGTTTGGAGTGCTTTTACAATACACAAACATAAAGTTACACATGTAGTGGCCAGCTAAACAAATGTACACGCACTACACATCGCATGCTCCATTGATCAATTTCTATATATAGTAATATATATAGTAACTATAGGTGATCATGTTTGGGCTACTTGATGAGCATAGACACAGACATTTGAAGCAGTCTAACTCACCGCCCGCGGTTCTAACGTTGGGACTGCTCCATCCTTCAGCATTAGGCGATTGAAAAAGCCGGCGTCGAGCTGGGCCTTGTTTATGAAACAGTCGGCACCGAAATGCAGTGAACAGATATAAACATTCGCGCAACTCAGTTGCTGATCCGGAAAAGCAAATTACATCCACTGTTGCCTTAATGCGGGGTTTTTGGAGAATCTGTGCAGGACTGTCTTGGTCTGGCAACCAAAAACGCACTTTTTGATGTCATTGTTAATTGTGCACATTACCTGTGCAGCGCAGCCTACGAGCCAGCGCTTTGATGGGCATAGCCTGTTGCTTTCGCTCTCTCCCTCTCTCTCTCTCTCACGCGCTTCCGGTAGAATTGTCCGTACGGCCCATACAAGGAAATTCCGCCCCCATTAACGTCAAAGGGGACGCATGATCTCAAAAAACTTGCCGAAACTTATGACTAACCGGAAGTAGTATTTTTGACAAAGAAATACTCCCATCAAACGTCCACCTTAACTTTAGAAACTTTGTCCATGTTTAGTATGGGATTCCATGTCTTTAACAGTGTAAAAAGATCAGTATGCATGAAACAGCATTTCACCCCCCCTTTAAGTCTCCCGTAAGCTGCACCACACTACCCATAACTGTAAACTATAAACGGTCTTATCATTCACAGGCGTTGCTGGATTCTGGTGCTGAGGCAAGTTTTCTAGATGCCGGGTTGGCCGAATCGTGAAACATTCCTGCTATCCCTCTGTCTTCTTCTCTCTCCGCTTGGACGTTAAAGGGACAACATATGGCTGTTATCACCCATCGCACACCGCCTGTGAGTTTGTTTGTTTCTGGTAATCATCGTGAGGAGATCGAATTTTATTTATTAGAACAGTCTCAATCGCCGGTCATTTTAGGACATGACTGGTTGACCAAGCATAATCCTCACGTCGATTGGCAGAACGGTGTTGTGTTATCTTGGAAGTCTTCGTGTCATGTTTCATGTCTTGGTCCTGCTCCTTCTCCTGTTGTCTGTTCTACGTTTCAGGTTCCGGATGTTGATCTCTCAGGGGTCCCGGCGGAGTGCCGGTCTCATTCGCCGCTCCTCGTCTCCAGCTGGCGCTGGATTTTTTTTTGTCAAAAAGAAAGACGGGTCTCTTCGTCCGTGCATTGACTATAGAGGGCTGAATGACATTACTGTTAAGAATAAAAACCCCTTGCCTTTAATGTCGTCAGCGTTTGAGTTGTTACAGGGAGCGCATGTGTTTACCAAGTTAGATCTGCGCAACGCTTATCACTTGGTACGTATTAAAGAGGGCGATGAGTGGAAGACAGCCTTAAATACACCATCAGGGCACTGGGAATACTGCGTTCTTCCGTTCGGTCTTTGTAACACACCGGCTGTCTTCCAAACCATGGTCAATGAAGTGCTGGGTGACATGATTAACAAGTTTGTCTTTGTGTATCTCGATGACATTCTCATCTTTTCTCCCTCTATGCAGATACACACTCAGCATGTTCGCCAGGTTTTACAACGGCTGTTAGAGAATCAGCTCTTTGTTAAGGCGGAGAAGTGCGAGTTCCACAAGGAGTCGGTTTCGTTTCTGGGTTTCGTCATAGCCGAGGGAGAGATTCGTCCCGATCCCGCTAAAGTTAAAGCGGTTGCCGAATGGCCAGTACCCGATACGCGTAAGGAGCTTCAGTGATTTCTGGGTTTCGCCAACTTTTACCGGCGTTTCATCAGAAATTTTGGTCAGATCGCTAAACCTCTTACCGCTCTCACTTCTAAAGTGTCTTATCATTGGAATAAGGAAGCTCAGGAAGCCTTTGATGAATTAAAGTCCCGTTTCATCTCTGCGCCTGTTCTTTCTATTCCCGATTCGGTTAAGCAATTTATAGTGGAAGTGGATGCATCCGATGTCGGGGTAGGCGGCGTTTTATCTCAGCGATCTTCCGTTGACGGGAGAGTGCATCCGTGCGCTTTTTTCTCTCATCGGTTAAACCCAGCGGAACGAAATTATGACATAGGCAATCGGGAGCTGCTGGCGGTTAGACTCGCGCTGGGTGAGTGGCGTCACTGGTTGGAGGGAACCTTGGAGCCCTTTCTGGTCTGGACGGATCATAAGAATTTGGAATATATCCGTTCAGCCAGAAGGTTAACATCTAGACAGGCTCGCTGGGCACTCTTCTTCGATCGCTTTAACTTCACACTCTCGTACCGGCCAGGTTCCAAAAACATCAAACCTGACGCTCTGTCCCGTCTGTTCGAGTTTCCCGGGGCTGAGCGGACCAAAACCATTCTCCCGGAGGGGAGGGTGGTCGGTGCCCTTGTGTGGGGGGTCGAACAGCGGGTGAGAGAGGCCGGTCGAGAGGGGGAAGCTCCGGAGGGGTGTCCCCTGCCTAAACTCCCTTCTGCCAAAGAGATGGCGCAGGTTTTGATTAATCACGTCTTTCGGTTACACGGTATTCCGACTGATGTAGTATCAGACAGGGGTCCTCAGTTCATCTCTCTCGTGAAGATCGGTGCTACAGCCAGCTTGTCTTCTGGTTATCATCCGCAGACCAATGGGCAATGCGAACGGGCTAATCAGGATCTCGGTCGAACGCTTCGCTGTCTGTCGTCACAATATCCAAATTCTTGGTGCCAACAGCTCCCATGGGTCGAGTATTCTCATAATTCTCTTCCCGTCGCATCTACCAATTTGTCTCCATTTGAATTATCCATCGGTTATCAACTACCGTGGATGGTAAATTTTGTTTTAAAAAACGAAAGAATGGAAGCGTCGTCAAGAGCATGGTTGTGTGCAAGCTATACAACAAGGAGTTAGCGTATCACGGCAGCACATCGAGCCTCAAATATCACAAATATGCTTTTGCTAAACTTATTGGCAAACATTGCGCTGGTGTGCTGGACTGAAATAAATAAACAATATTTTGTTGATTAAGCTTATGTATTCAGTCATTATTCAATGGAATACTAAAAATACATGTGAACAATTACTTCTCATTGTTCTCAGGTCAAATATTTATATGCAATTAAAATGTGATAAATTTCGATTAATTAATTACAAAGCCTCTAATTAATTAGATTAATTTTTTTAATCGAGTCCCGGCCCTAATTGAAACGTTTGATTATATCGCGGGGCGTCAGCACCAACATGTGAACAATAACAACTCAAATTCAGCTTCCTTTTTATCAAAAAATATTGACAAGAACCAGCAAAAAAGGTGCCATGCTCCGTCTTGTGGTGCCGTCTGATTATTTGACAACTTCGTTGCTGATTAGACACACCAGCTTTGCATTCACAAAACCAGGTAGGATGCATGCACAGTCTTCCCATTCTTCTTTGTATGCCCTGTTTTCGCTGTTAACTTTCCTCTTTAGACTCTTTGATAGTGCTATCTTAAATGTTAACATCACTCTGCACTCAATATAATAATCGTTTAGCCAACCTCCAGAACGCAAACGATTGCAAAAAATGCAGTTTACTACGTGAGGATGCCAAGGAATTATTCTGAGCATAAAATTATGTTACGTGACGTCAAATAATTATTACAATAGGTTCCATGTGTGACAAGCAAATTAAAATACATTTATAATTCACAATATGGAAAGTGGAAATAATAAAACAGTTTGATAAGAGCAATCAAACATGCCAGTAATGGGCTTATTTAAATCCTCTTTTATGTTTTGAGTTATTTTTTTTAAATTATTAAATTATCCCTTGACTATATTCTTGCCCGCCATCTAGTGGCATTTTTTTTTTTTGCCCGTGGCCAAATATACTTGACGACCCCTGCTCTAAACAATGACAAAATAGACAAGACTGCCAGGGCAAAACCCTGACACATTCAGAACATACAACCTCGGACAAAACTCCAAACTCGTCTGGGTAATGTTTTCAATATGGTCATGAATATTTAGCCAATAATTCTGAATCATAGGACATTCTGTTGCTATTTGGGAGCAGGGTTAACTGGAAGAGGTTGGTTTCAAACGCAAGGATTAATAATATAATTTTGGTTAATGTCAGTCTTTTGTACTGTTGTGTATAATCATGCATGTGTTGTCTGTGTGTTTAGGGAGCCCAATACATTTTGTTTTTTATTTTTATTTTTCTTTCTTTGTTTCCTCTCTTCACAAAACCATGGCCTCTGCTGATGAACCAAAGGAGTCCCCTGATATAATTTATGAGAACTTGCGATGGCCTTCAGTAACATAAGTGGAGCCGAAACGAGGCTGGTCAGTTGGAATGTACGGGGGCTAAATCACCCAGTGAAACGAAACCAGGTATTCACCCACTTTAAAAAATTGAAATCTGACATAGTATATTGTAGAGGTTCATGTATGTGGGAAGGAAGAGGACACAGGGGTCGGCTGGACTACTGACGTGATTTTATTCTCAACTCAAGGTAACTTATAGTAGCAACACAGTGCAAGCTCAAAACACAGCGATTCGTCGTAAACACTTCCGGGTTACTGGTATCCGGGAACTCAGTTAGGCACGTCAGTAGTCCTTCTCTCTCTCACTGTCTTCCGTCTCTCCAGGGCTTTTGTACTCTCCCCGTGCCAATTACTAGAACGAGAAACAGATGTTGGTAGTTTGTGTCCAACCCACTCACTTACACCCCCCCCCCCATTCCTGGAGAGGAAGTTGACCACCACCATCTTAACACCCGGCCTGTGGATCACCTTGAACTTAAAAGGCTGAAGAGCTAGATACCAACGGGTGATCCGCGCATTGGTATCCTTCATGCGGTGGAGCCACTGCAGCGGGGCATGGTCCGAACAGAGGGTGAACTCCCGCCCCAGGAAATAATAGCGGAGGGTGAGAATGGCCCACCTGATAGCCAGGCACTCCTTCTCAATGGTGCTGTGGTTAGCCTCTCTCTTTGAGAGTTTGCGGCTAATGTACAGCACCGGCTGCTCCCCCCCCCCCATCTCCTGGGATGGGACCGCGCCCAACCCCCTGTCCGACGCGTCAGTCTGCAACAGAAAAGGGAGAGAAAAGTCAGGAGAGTGTAATAGCGGCCCTCCACATAAAGCAGCTTTCATTGGGTAAAGGCCTGCCAGCACAGCTCCGTCCACTGGACCGTATCTGGCACCTCCTTTTTAGTAAGGTCAGTCAGAGGGCTGGTGAGGTCCGAATAATTTGGAATAAAGCGTCTGTAATATCCCGCAAGCCCTAAGAACTGCCTCACCTCCTTTTTGGTCTTGGGGTGTGGGCAGGTCGCAATCGCAGCGGTCTTATCAATTTGGGGACGCACCTGTCCATGCCCCAAGTGGAAGCCCAGATACCTCACTTCCACACGCCCAATCGCACTTCTTTGGGTTGGCCGTGAGCCCCGCTCCCCACAGCGACCTCAGGACGGCCCTCAAATGCTGCATATGCCACTGCCAATCATTACTAAAAATAATGATATCGTCTAGATAGGCAGCCGTATATGCCGCATGGGGCCGTAGGATCTTGTCCATGAGACGCTGAAAGGTACAGCCCAGACCCTACCCGAGTGGGCTGGAGACTTGGCGCGGAGAGAGCGGAGAAACGGAAGCACTGTCTCCTCCGCCTGCCGTAGGCCCCGCCCCCCTAGGCTGAGCCCTTGAGGACCCGAAGGTACCTTGGCCCCGGCTATGGGGCGGGGCCCGAGGAGGTACGGGTGGTCGCGACCTAGGCAGAGGGACAGGGCGAGAGAGAGAAGGGAAGAGAGAGAGTTAGTGGTGGTGGATTCGCCGACCCCTGGGCACGCCACCATGTGGTCCTCCGCAAGATCGATGGCCTAGTCCAGCGACGTTGGTCGGTTGCATTTGGCCGTCCTCTTAGGCAACCGAGCGATGAACTTTTCCAGTACCACCAGATCGATCACTTTGTCCACGTCGCTTCCCTCGGCCAGAAGCCATTTGCGGCAGGAGTCCTGGAGCAGTTAGGCCAACGCGAAGGGTCGGCCCGCGTTTGTATGTAGTATGTAGCCTATTTAACTTTAGGGATAAAAAGCACAACTATTCGAGCACATTTCTGTTTTTCCTCGTTGTTTTTCGCATCTTTGTAAATGGTGTCCCTATAGCTGTCATTTATTTTGCAGATCTGAATGAAATGACAAATAAAATTCAAATGCAAGTTTTAATAAATATTTTTAAATGTTCTCTGATGTTGTTTTGTTTTTACTGTTGGCAGTTTTCAAACATGGGTCATATGCTGACACTTATAAGCACTCAAGCAACTTTGGCCATCAAGTTATGCAAATGATTTGGCTATTGCATTTAAATAAGTATATTTCCTTTGGATTCATTCTAGAAATGTAGCGCTATAAAAGAAAGAATGTAAAGTATTCACATTCTGAGAAGCTGAGTGTTAAAATGCAACTCAAGAGAAAAGCAATGATAGATTTGCCTTTTTTTAATCATTCATTTTAGTCATTGAATAAATACAAAAATAATGCATTTCACACGATAAGATTTAGCAGAATGCATGTTTTTCTTTAAAGATGCACAAACAAGACAAAAAACAATAACAAAAGCTTAAACAAAACTAAGGGCCTTGGCACCCATGACAAACAAAATATCCTTTCAAATTGGGTCTGTTAACACAATCATAGTGATACCATCCATTGGAACAGTCACACTGAATCTGAAAGAGACAGTGACATTATAACAGGTTTTAAAGCATGAGCCTACTTAAATCAGAGGTCAAAATTCAAAGAACAATTTACAGACCCAAGTGTCCTGTGCATCCTCTGCGTCCTCTGCGTGAGGATATTTGTCCCCACGTGCCAAGCAAAAGTCAGAGAGGTCCTCTGTGGAAATAAAGGTAGATAAACACATATAATGCATGTCATACATTATATATATATATATATATATATATATATATATATATATACACACACAGTTTTATAGAAGCACCTGAGGCTTGAAGCAGGCACAGGCCTATGTCTTGGCGAATCAGATCGATGTTATCAAATATCAAACTACCCCCTGTTAGGACTGCTTCTGCAAGCTACAAAATTAAGTCATGAAGAGGCAGAGTCACATTTTTTTTAATATTAATGAATGTGCATAATGATATTACTGAAAACAAACAAAAACACAATTTATCAAACAAACAAACAAACAAACAAAAACAAAAAATCCAAACACTTACTTTACATACAAACACCCCACATGAATCGCCATCCTGCTGTAAACAGTGTGGTAAAGTACCACATCCCCATTTTCCGACGATTTCTTTTAAGGCCATAAATGTACTTTGTTTGGATCAATCAGACTAACAATTAATAAAAGAGGAAATGAAGGGCATATATTTTTCCTGACCTTACAGCCTCTTTACAGTGAACCAGCTTTCTTTGGGTTTCACCAAAAGAATTGAAATACAAAATTTTCCATTCATTAGGATATATCACCTGTAAAAAAGATTATGAATGAATCTTGCAGTTTAAAGAGCATGGTGAAAATGGAGAGGAAAATAAATAAAATAAAACACACCATGAGTGTCCAGTGCTTACTCATTTACTGTGCCTATGAGCACATCATATGCCATTGGATCCATCTACAGTAGAGATGCATGAAATATTGTTAGAGGCCACAAGTTCTCAAATAACTTGAAAATATTTGTTAGTTACTTTTCTTTTTACCTTTTTCATCAAACAAGCAGTGCCTTTCCAAATACGTTCTGCCTGAAATGAATCAATAACACAGGCCTTGCCGGCATAGTTTTTTGTGAGGCAAGTCAAGTATGCATTTATTACCTAAAAAAAGAAAGAAAAAAGAAACAAAGTAATTTACACAGTTCTACCCCTCACAAAGTATGGCTTTATGTCTGGAGAACAGGTGATTTAACATGTTTTAGCCAAAACACACCACACTATTTGCAGATGTATGAATAAGTTGCATCGTGTACCTCACTTTCAAGCTGTACTCCAGGTCTGAGCCGTTCAATGTCCCGCGTAAATAATTTGTATGGCCCAATTTTACTACAGAGAGTCCCACCTTTTTTTCTTGCCCATATTTCTTGTAACACTAGAGAGAGAGATAGAGAGTTCATTGCAAGCTTAAAAGTTATTTATGATGTGCATGCATGTTGGCAGAAGAATACATACAGAGTTTTGAAGGACAGTAAGTTTGGAGTTGAGGCTTGGTGGCAGCAGCACGGGCAAGAGGCTGGGTGGCAGCGGCACGGGCAAGAGGCTGGGTGGCAGCGGCACGGGCAAGAGGCTGGGTGGCAGGAGCACGGGCAAGAGGCTGGGTGGCAGCAGCACGGGCAAGAGGCTGGGTGGCAGCAGCACGGGCAAGAGGCTGGGTGGCAGGAGCACGGGCAAGAGGCTGGGTGGCAGCGGCACGGGCAAGAGGCTTGGTGGCAGCGGCACGGGCAAGAGGCTGGGTGGCAGCGGCACGGGCAAGAGGCTGGGTGGCAGCGGCACGGGCAAGAGGCTTGGTGGCAGCGGCACGGGCAAGAGGCTGGGTGGCAGCGGCACGGGCAAGAGGCTGGGTGGCAGCGGCACGGGCAAGAGGCTGGGTGGCAGCGGCACGGGCAAGAGGCTTGGTGGCAGCGGCACGGGCAAGAGGCTTGGTGGCAGCGGCACGGGCAAGAGGCTGGGTGGCAGCGGCACGGGCAAGAGGCTGGGTGGCAGCGGCACGGGCAAGAGGCTGGGTGGCAGGAGCACGGACAATTGTATGGACCAATATAGTCTGGGTCCATTTTGCCCCCCTTTCTCTGCCTGCTTCGGATGTTCTGCCGCAGTACCTTTTCTCCTACTTTAAACTGAATCGATCCTCCCTTTTCCAGTTTTCTTTTTTTTATTTTGCGCTGAAGACTACCAATGTTCTCTTGCACCGTTCTGAAAATCCTGTCCTGCCTTCTGATGCATTCTGCAACACACTCCTCTGCCACAATATTCTCAATGCTTTCATTGATCTATGCAGGAAAATGTTGCATAGTTGCATTTAACTTTGGATTGCAGAAGAAAAATTAAATAAAATAGCACCAAAATGTAAGATACTAACCTCGTAATTGTCAGGTACCTCACATGGATACCTTGCTTCTCGACCAAACATCAGAAAGTAAGGCGAGTATTTTGTGGTCATTTGTTTTTTTGTGCGGAGACCAAACATTGTGGCCTCCAAATAATCTGCCCAGTTTTGCGGCTGCTTACCCACCAGTTTGCTCAAACACCTTAAGAGAAGAAAAGAGTCATCAAGAGTGGAAGATTATCCATTTATGTGGCAATTATGACAAATCCCTCTGCAAAATGTGAATGTGGGAGACAAGAGAAGAGGCATTCTTTATCTTTCATCTACACAATAGTTGGTAGTTTAATTAATGCTTATTAGGAATTGTCAGTTTTATACCTTTGAATTGTGCCGTTGAGTCATTCAACCAATCCATTGGTCTGTGGGTGGTACGGTGCACATAAACTTCTCTTGATTACAAGTAAGTTACAAACACCCATATTGATCTCTCTCTCTCTCTCTCTCTCTCTCTCTCTCTCTCTCTCTCTATATATCTATATCTATATATATATATATATATATATATATATATATATATATAAATATAAAATAGGGAATTATAATTTTCCAATTTATAGAACAATAATTAATATCAAAGAAACAAAATAAGAAATATAACCCCAACCTTGTTCACAAATTCTGTGCCTTGGTCAGTTAACAACCTTTTAGGGGCACCGAATTTGTAAAGCAACTTGACAATGCAGCCAATGACCTCCTCTGCACTTTTAGATTTTGGTGGGAAAGCCTCACACCACTTTGTGAAATAATCTACCATAACACAGATATACTGATAGCCATCTCCAGTTGGTGTGAGCTTTCCCACTAAATCAATGCCAACTATTTCCCATGGCTCAGAAACCTGTGAAAAAAGTGACATGTTTAATGTGGTTGCTTTCATAAATCTGAAATCATACAACCATCTCATTTATACTAAATTACCTCAATAGGTATACAATCTGCTTAGTTCTTGATTTCTGTTTTCTTTGACTGACAGGCAGCACAGTGCATGACCTAACAGACAGTCATTGTAGAAATGATAGACTGTATTAATACATGAAAAAGTAGTCATACATTTTTACTCACCCAATTTCTGATATCCACAGTCATGGAAGGCCAATAAAATCGTTTGCTGATGGCATCAGTTGTTTTTACAATTCCACAGTGGGGACCAATTGGATTGGTGTGGAATTCTGCAAAAACTTGTTTGGGCTCCTCTATACAACAAAGCACCTTGACAAAACCACCCTCTCCACGTCTTTTGTAGTATAACACTTCATCTTAAAGTAGTTTGTTTGTTCATTAAGATATCTTAACAGACCTTAAGACTCAACCGGCTGAGGTATTCTTTGTTCTATTTCATCAAATATACCCCACTCAACTTTGATCACAGTTTTTTGCTTTTCTTAAAAGAGCATATTTTTGTTTTTTTGACAGACCATCAGGTATTCTTTCAGATTTTTTCAAATCATACAGCAACTGGAAAGTTGTTTCATCCATTTTTCCCAATCAAACAGACGGGTAGATGGGTAGATGGTGAGGTTTATTTATAAGAGGCTCGTTAGTTATTCAACTCAACACCATAGCTCATTCAGTTTTGGATGCCTAACCAACTGGATTCATTTAGCTAATTATTTAGCTAATTACTCATATTTTTTGTGCAGAGATGGTGTATCAGGAATAAATTGTCCAACATATAGCATTATATATCGTCATGCTTTTTTCTTTAGTTTGGACTTTTTTTTAAATACTTTGTTCCTCTACCAGCCCTGTGCATTTACATGTATGTATTCATCCATTTGCCTTCAACATAACTAATTTTATTACATTAACATAACTAATTTTATTTTGTATGTTTAAACTAATATTTAAACATACAAAAACATCTCAAAACCGTGCAGAATTTTTTTGCAAAATCTTTTAACATGCAGTAAAAATACAATTTTAGTTTCATTTCATTCTTTTGAAAATTGCAATGCTGAAAAACAAACAACAAACAAGGATAAGTTTACAACTTTTGTAGTTCTTGTATTTGTTTAAAAACCTTGTTAAATATATTTTTATTTTATTTTATTTTACAGCACTAAATTCACAGAATGAATCCTGAGAGTAAAAATCTTTTATTTCATAATGAGATTTTCTCCCCACAATCAATGGTTACTTCAATGAAGGTTAGATAGATGTGATATTTTTGAATGAAAGATCAAAAGGATAAAGAATGTAGATTTATTTTATTAAACTCACATGTAATCTAGGTAATTATTCTGTCAGGTTTTGTTATTATTATTATTTTTTAAATTATTATTATTATCGATTTTTTTGCCATTATTTGAAAGTGAAGAGGGCTGTGACTTTTGCCTTTTAAAAATAATTAGTTATTAGGCTACTTCTGAGCAGTAAAATAAAATGATTAAAAAATGCCATATTTACACTATAAGTGTAAATAGCTAGCCAAATCATTTACATAACTTGATGGCCAAAGTAGCTTATAAGTGTTATGAGTGCTTATGAGTGTCAGCATATGACCCATGTTTGAAAACTGCCAACAGTAAACACAAAACAACATCAGAGAACATTTAAAAATATTTATTATAACTTGCATTTGAATTTTATTTGTCATTTCATTCACATCTGTAAAATAAATGACAACTATAGATTTACAAAGATGCGAAAAACAACGAGGAAAAACAGAAATGTGCTCGAATAGTTGTGCTTTTTATCCCAAAAGTTAAAGAGGCTACACGGCAAAAAAAAAAAAAAAGACAAAACCATGAATAACAAGCGTTCTGATAAAAGCACAGGCCCAGGTAGCAAAATTTGTGCGGGCCGAAAGCGGCCCAATTAAGGCTAAAACACTCGGCCGATCCTCGGCATGAATCTAGGTCCGATTGCTCTGCGAGTGCTCGGTTATAACGCGGCCCGAGTGCTCGGTTATAACGCGGCCCGAGTGTTCGGATATAACGCGGCCCGAGTGCTCGGTTATAACGCGGCCCGAGTGTTCGGATATAACGCGGCCCGAGTGTTCGGATATAACGCGGCCCGAGTGTTCGGATATAACGCGGCCCGAGTGTTCGGATATAACGCGGCCCGAGTGTTCGGATATAACGCGGCCCGAGTGCTCGGTTATAACGCGGCCCGAGTGTTCGGATATAACGCGGCCCGAGTGCTCGGTTATAACGCGGCCCGAGTGTTCGGATATAACGCGGCCCGAGTGCTCGGTTATAACGCGGCCCGAGTGCTCGGTTATAACGCGGCCCGAGTGCTCGGTTATAACGCGGCCCGAGTGTTCGGATATAACGCGGCCCGAGTGTTCGGATATAACGCGGCCCGAGTGCTCGGTTATAACGCGGCCCGAGTGCTCGGTTATAACGCGGCCCGAGTGCTCGGTTATAACGCGGCCCGAGTGCTCGGTTATAACGCGGCCCGAGTGCTCGGTTATAACGCGGCCCGAGTGTTCGGATATAACGCGGCCCGAGTGTTCGGATATAACGCGGCCCGAGTGTTCGGATATAACGCGGCCCGAGTGCTCGGTTATAACGCGGCCCGAGTGTTCGGATATAACGCGGCCCGAGTGTTCGGATATAACGCGGCCCGAGTGCTCGGTTATAACGCGGCCCGAGTGCTCGGTTATAACGCGGCCCGAGTGCTCGGATATAACGCGGCCTGAGTGTTCGGATATAACGCGGCCCGAGTGTTCGGATATAACGCGGCCCGAGTGCTCGGTTATAACGCGGCCCGAGTGCTCGGTTATAACGCGGCCCGAGTGTTCGGATATAACGCGGCCCGAGTGCTCGGTTATAACGCGGCCCGAGTGTTCGGATATAACGCGGCCCGAGTGCTCGGTTATAACGCGGCCCGAGTGCTCGGTTATAACGCGGCCCGAGAGTTCGGATATAACGTGGCCCGAGTGCTCGGTTATAACGCGGCCCGAGTGTTCGGATATAACGCGGCCCGAGTGCTCGGATATAACGCGGCCCGAGTGCTCGGTTATAACGCGGCCCGAGTGTTCGGATATAACGCGGCCCGAGTGCTCGGTTATAACGCGGCCCGAGTGCTCGGTTATAACGCGGCCCGAGTGCTCGGTTATAACGCGGCCCGAGTGCTCGGTTATAACGCGGCCCGAGTGCTCGGTTATAACGCGGCCCGAGTGTTCGGATATAACGCGGCCCGAGTGCTCGGATATAACGCGGCCCGAGTGCTCGGTTATAACGCGGCCCGAGTGTTCGGATATAACGCGGCCCGAGTGCTCGGTTATAACGCGGCCCGAGTGCTCGGTTATAACGCGGCCCGAGTGCTCGGTTATAACGCGGCCCGAGTGCTCGGTTATAACGCGGCCCGAGTGCTCGGTTATAACGCGGCCCGAGTGCTCGGTTATAACGCGGCCCGAGAGTTCGGATATAACGCGGCCCGAGTGCTCGGTTATAACGCGGCCCGAGTGTTCGGATATAACGCGGCCCGAGTGCTCGGATATAACGCGGCCCGAGTGCTCGGTTATAACGCGGCCCGAGTGCTCGGTTATAACGCGGCCCGAGTGCTCGGTTATAACGCGGCCCGAGTGCTCGGTTATAACGCGGCCCGAGTGCTCGGTTATAACGCGGCCCGAGTGCTCGGTTATAACGCGGCCCGAGTGCTCGGTTATAACGCGGCCCGAGTGTTCGGATATAACGCGGCCCGAGTGTTCGGATATAACGCGGCCCGAGTGCTCGGTTATAACGCGGCCCGAGTGCTCGATTATAACGCGGCCCGAGTGCTCGGTTATAACGCGGCCCGAGTGCTCGGTTATAACGCGGCCCGAGTGCTCGGATATAACGCGGCCCGAGTGCTCGGTTATAACGCGGCCCGAGTGTTCGGATATAACGCGGCCCGAGTGAGAGAAAGTAAAGCCCCCCTCCAAACCACTCTCAAATGTTTGGGCTGAATTAAACATTATGGATTTCCATTCATTAATACTTAAACGGCTGAGCAGCCGTTTATTATGCAAGATACACTTAAAATAAAACATCACAAGACAGTTTTCATGTTTAATGCTTTTTATTGGAGCTGCTGGAGCATACACGCTCCCATAACGTCTTTCATTTATCAAACACTGCTCACAACTCACATTTTTAATAACAGATATTAAAATATCACAACAGCATTAAAGGGTTAATTCACTCAAAAACGAAAATGATGTCATTACTTACCCTCATGTCGTTGGACACCCGTCAGACCTCCGTTCATCTTCAGACAAAGATGAAGATAGGCCTTCATTGACACCAATGTCATTTCCTCTCTCAAGACCCATAAAGGCACTAAAGACGTCGTTACAAAGCCCATCTCACTACAGCGGCTCTACAATCATTGATGAAGCAACGAGAATATTTAGTTTTTTTGCACAGAAAAACTAACGACTATAATGTGATGGGCAGATTTCAAAACAAAGTTTCAAACCTTTATGAATCAGCATTGTGATTTATGACGCGTATAACTGCTGAAATCATGTGACGTCGGCGATCTGAATTATTACACTGACAGTTCAAAACTGTTTTGAATTCCGCCCATCACTATACAAGTCGTTATTTAGTTGTTGTTTTTTTGCGCACAAAAACTATTCTCGTTGCATCAATTATTGTAGAATCACTGTAGTGAGATGGCTTTGTAACGGCTTTAGTGCCTTTTATGGGTCTTGAGAGAGGAAATGACATTGGTGTAAATGAAGGCCTATCTTCATTTGTGGCTGAAGATGAACGGAGGTCTGACGGGTGTCCATCAACATTAGGGTAAGTACTTATTGACAGAATTTTCGTTTTTGGATGAACTAACCCTTTAATGTAAAATCAAGGAGTGCCAATATTTTTTACATGATCAATATTTTCAACTTTGAAACATTTAATTCTGGTACACCGCAGTTCTGAGTTGTCTACGTGGTCTGTCTCATCGCCCTCTGGCTTCGGCCACCATCCCTATCAGAGGCTAGCTGCAGCCACCTGGTGATGAGGAGCTCTATTTCCTTTTCGGAAGAATCTTTGGTGAGGGCATTCCGGCGGACTGCATCTGAGAAAAACATGACAGAAAAAGTGATAGCATTGCCACGTGATGTTACTCAGCAACCACCAAAACTTAGTTTGGATGTCACCACATTGCAGTTGTCCAGCACTGACACTCACCCAGAACCACACTTTTTAAAATAAGCCCTTTGAATGCAGGCTTTCGGTTGGCCCCACTCCAATTAACGAGTCTCGCCAGTGAGGTACTCATTGTTCTTTTCAAGACCCGCCCCACGGTGTCTTTAAGAGTCATGCCTCCGACCATTCCAAGGAGAACAGTCTGAAACAAAAGACATGTAAATCATTAGTTATTTAAGGAATATAGCATGCAGGCATGTGATCCGCTAGATTATTATTTTTTTTAAAGGAGTAAAATCTGTCCCCGATTGTAAATCACGACGCCTGTGTGTTTGCTGTGACATTTCTTATCATCACAAACACACTGTAAAGATTTAGAGTTTTTACAGCAATAACTGAGTTTAAAGGGTTAAATCAAGCAGAAATAGCTCTCTAATGTATTAATTGCAGGTCATTATTGAATAGTGATTACGTTACACACACACTGACTCAGGTCCCCTGTTAGATAGTAAATCACGACACCTGTGTGTTTGCTGTGACATTTCTTATCATCACAAACACACTGCAAAGATTGAGTTTTTACAGCAATACCTGAGTTTAAAGGGTTAAATCAAGCAGAAATAGCTCTCTACTGTATTAATTGCAGGTCATTATTGAATAGTGAATATGTTACACACACACTGACTCAGGTCCCCTGTTAGATAGTAAATCACGACGCCTGTGTGTTTGCTGTGACATTTCTTATCATCACAAACACACTGCAAAGATTTAGAGTTTTTACAGCAATACCTGAGTTTAAAGGGTTAAATCAAGCAGAAATAGCTCTCTAATGTATTAATTGCAGGTCATTATTGAATAGTGATTGTTACACACACACTGACTCAGGTCCCCTGTTAGATAGTAAATCACGACGCCTGTGTGTTTGCTGTGACATTTCTTATCATCACAAACACACTGTAAAGATTTAGAGTTTTTACAGCAATACCTGAGTTTAAAGGGTTAAATCAAGCAGAAATAGCTCTCTAATGTATTAATTGCAGGTCATTATTGAATAGTGACTACGTTACACACACACACTGACTCAGGTCCCCTGTTAGATAGTAAATCACGACGCCTGTGTGTTTGCTGTGACATTTCTTATCATCACAAACACACTGCTAAGATTTAGAGTTTTTACAGCAATACCTGAGTTTAAAGGGTTAAATCAAGCAGAAATAGCCCTCTAATGTATTAATTGCCGGTCATTATTTAATAGTGATTATGTTACACACACACTGACTCAGGTCCCCTGTTAGATAGTAAATCACGACGCCTGTGTGTTTGCTGTGACATTTCTAATCATCACAAACACACTGCAAAGATTTTGAGTTTTTACAGCAATACCTGAGTTTAAAGGGTTAAATCAAGCAGAAATAGCTCTCTAATGTATTAATTGCAGGTCATTATTGAATAGTGACTACGGTACACACACACTGACTCAGGTCCCCTGTTAGATAGTAAATCACGACGCCTGTGTGTTTGCTGTGACATTTCTTATCATCACAAACACACTGCAAAGATTTAGAGTTTTTACAGCAATATCTGAGTTTAAAGGGTTAAATCAAGCAGAAATAGCTCTCTAATGTATTAATTGCCGGTCATTATTGAATAGTGATTACGTTAAACACACACACACTGACTCAGGTCCCCTGTTAGATAGTAAATCACGACGCCTGTGTGTTTGCTGTGACATTTCTTATCATCACAAACACTCTGCAAATATTTAGAGTTTTTACAGCAATACCTGAGTTTAAAGGGTTAAATCAAGAAGAAATAGCTCTCTAATGTATTAATTGCAGGTCATTATTGAATAGTGATTACGTTACACACACACTGACTCAGGTCCCCTGTTAGATAGTAAATCACAACGCCTGTGTGTTTGCTGTGACATTTCTTATCATCACAAACACACTGCAAAGATTTAGAGGTTTTACAGCAATACTTGAGTTTAAAGGGTTAAATCAAGCAGAAATAGCTCTCTAATGTATTAATTGCAGGTCATTATTGAATAGTGACTACGTTACACACACACTGACTCGAGTCCACTGTTAGATAGTAAATCACGACGCCTGTGTGTTTGCTGTGACATTTCTTATCATCACAAACACACTGTAAAGATTTAGAGTTTTTACAGCAATACCTGAGTTTAAAGGGTTAAATCAAGCAGAAATAGCTCTCTAATGTATTAATCGCAGGTCATTATTGAATAGTGATTACGTTACACACACACACACTGACTCAGGTCCCCTGTTAGATAGTAAATCACGACGCCTGTGTGTTTGCTGTGACATTTCTTATCATCACAAACACACTGCAAAGATTTAGAGTTTTTACAGCAATACCTGAGTTTAAAGGGTTAAATCAAGCAGAAATAGCTCTCTAATGTATTAAATGCAGGTCATTATTGAATAGTGATTACGTTACACACACACACTGACTCAGGTCCCCTGTTAGATAGTAAATCACGACGCCTGTGTGTTTGCTGTGACATTTCTTATTATCACAAACACACTGTAAAGATTTAGAGTTTTTACAGCAATACCTGAGTTTAAAGGGTTACATCAAGCAGAAATAGCTCTCTAATGTATTAATTGCAGGTCATTATTGAATAGTGATTACGTTACACACACACTGACTCAGGTCCCCTGTTAGATAGTAAATCACGACGCCTGTGTGTTTGCTGTGACATTTCTTATCATCACAAACACACTGTAAAGATTTAGAGTTTTTACAGCAATAACTGAGTTTAAAGGGTTAAATCAAGCAGAAATAGCTCTCTAATGTATTAATTGCAGGTCATTATTGAATAGTGATTACGTTACACACACACACACTGACTCAGGTCCCCTGTTAGATAGTAAATCACGACGCCTGTGTGTTTGCTGTGACATTTCTTATCATCACAAACACACTGCAAAGATTTAGAGTTTTTACAGCAATACCTGAGTTTAAAGGGTTAAATCAAGCAGAAATAGCTCTCTAATGTATTAATTGCAGGTAATTATTGAATAGTGACTACGGTACACACACACTGACTCAGGTCCCCTGTTAGATAGTAAATCACAACGCCTGTGTGTTTGCTGTGACATTTCTTATCATCACAAACACACTGTAAAGATTTAGAGTTTTTACAGCAATACCTGAGTTTAAAGGGTTAAATCAAGCAGAAATAGCTCTCTAATGTATTAATTGCCGGTCATTATTGAATAGTGATTACGTTACACACACACTCACTCAGGTCCCCTGTTAGATAGTAAATCACAACGCCTGTGTGTTTGCTGTGACATTTCTTATCATCACAAACACACTGCAAAGATTTAGAGTTTTTACAGCAATACCTGAGTTTAAAGGGTTAAATCAAGCAGAAATAGCTCTCTAATGTATTAATTGCAGGTCATTATTGAATAGTGATTACGTTACACACACACTCACTCAGGTCCCCTGTTAGATAGTAAATCACAACGCCTGTGTGTTTGCTGTGACATTTCTTATCATCACAAACACACTGCAAAGATTTAGAGGTTTTACAGCAATACCTGAGTTTAAAGGGTTAAATCAAGCAGAAATAGCTCTCTAATGTATTAATTGCAGGTCATTATTGAATAGTGATTACGTTACACACACACACTGACTCAGGTCCCCTGTTAGATAGTAAATCACGACGCCTGTATGTTTCTCTCCTCAACCCCCACAACCCCCCACTCACAATTTACATTTCAATAAGGAAGACTTGAAAAACCAGTTTGTGAACCACAGGTCAATAGAGCTCAAACTACCAATGTGGCAGAACCCTTCTCAAATAAACTAGAGAAGATGCTGGGATTTGCCCTGCCAAATTAAACTAAAATACAGTTTTTACAATCGCTAGGCTCACAAACTGGGTTTTCAAGTCTTCCCTTATTAAAATGTAAATTGTTTGTGGGGGTTGTGGGATCTACTGTGTTTGTGGGCCCAGTTTACCTACAAATGAAAATTAGCCCATGATTTACTCACCCTCAAGTCATCCCAAGTGTATATGACATTCTTTTTTCAAATGAATAAAATCTGAGTTATTTAAATTTATATTAAAAAAGTCCTGGCTCTTCCCAGCTTTAAAATGCCAGTGCCTTTTGTTGGTCCATAAAAGTGCATCTAACCATCATATAACTGATCCACACAGCTCCGGGGGTTGATAAAGGCCTTCTGAAGCAGTGCATTTGTGTAATAAAAATATCCATATTTAAACATTTATAGACTAAAATACTAGCTTTCGGTTTTCAGTGCTACACGAATCAACTTGGTTAAATTAAAGAATTGTTATTAAATTCTCTTCTGCTCACAAAGGCTGCATTTATTTGATCAAAAAATACAGTAAAACACCAATATTGTGAAATTGATACAATTTTTTTTTTTAAAATTACAATTTTAATATACTGAAATTATTTATTCCGGTGATGCAATGCTGAATTTTTAACCCGTCACATGATCTTTCAGAAATCATTACCATTTGATTTCATGCTCAAACATGTGATTATCATTGCTGAAAACAGTTTTGCTGCTTCATATTTTTGTGGAAAGGGTGATATTTTTTCAGGATTTCTTGAAAATTATAATACATTTTTTTTTAAGTTGAATGAACATTATTTATTGTTATTTATCAAAAATATTAAATGTATTTAATATTTATTAAATATAAATATTTTGTAAAGATTTTAAACATCTCTTTAATGCATGATGAACTGAAGTATTAATTTCTCTCCTTTTTAAGTCCATCAAATTCCAATATTAATATTAATTAGATCAATAAATCCATATTAAGGGTATTTTGCAATTTTAAACCTCATGCAGTAACCAGCATATGTGTGGACCCTCACCAACCCTTGTACTGTTTTTTTAAATATTACTGCTGTGCATTCTGATTCACGTGGGTCTTTTCTTCTGGATTAATCCAGAATTAATCACATCTCGAAGCATGAGTGAGAGTGGGGACTGATTTTAGGAATGATCTGATGCATCATTTAACTAACCAAATTCTTCTTCTCCTCTGGATTCTTTAATGTCTCTTCCAAACATTGTAGCTCCTCAATAGTTGAAACTGGGAGCTTAAAATGTGTTGGGTCTGGTGTGGTGTTTGGAATTGCTTGACTGCTGGAAATGTTTTGAAGCTGCAACAAGATGTGCAACTGCTGCTCTTTGATAGATTCAAGTTGTACTAAAATCTCCTTGGCAATTGCTGTAAAACACACGAAAAAGCAGGCAGAGCAGATTAGTAGCAAAACATTGTACATAGATATGTCAGAGTAAACTAAGAGAGATCACTTGTAGAATTCCCACCTGTTGGCACAGCCTCCCGAGAAGACCTGTTTTGCATGTCATGCACTTGTGGGGTGTTCTTAAAAAAAAAAATAATAAAAAAAAATTATTCGATGCTTTAATCTCGTCACACATATAGAAAAGTGATTTTTTGTTTCCATAAGCTATTGAACAGATTTCTTTCCCTTCTTACTTGATAAACAGTTTGGCCTGATGAGTGACTTCTGCCAGCTGCTGCATGGGTTGGGGCTACCGGGCTGTTTGTAGTGGAGACTGGAGACCACGGTGGTGGATTAGCTGGTGTGTTGTTCACTGAAGAGGGAGAAGCCCACTGACCTACTGAAATCCTACCTGTGGGCACAGCCCCCTCACAAGACCTGTTTTGTGTGTCATGTATTTGTGGGGTGTGCTAAAGGAAAGAAAGAAATATATTTTGTAATCTCATCATTCCAAAGTATTCCTCCCCCCACCAGCTATAGAATATTCAAACTTTGGTGCCCTTCTTACTTGATAAACAGTTTGGCTCGATGACTGACTTCTGCCAGCTGTTGCATGGGTTGGGGTGTCTGCCGAGCTGTTTGCAGCTGAAGGGGAATCAACTGTGGTCTCTGAAATATGGCAAGGGGACCAAAAACCTTGACCAGCTCGCTGACTCCCTTCACCTAGAGTCGTCACAAAGGTGCAAATGGCCGTTATGTTAGTTTCACCCAGATGCTTAATAAAAGATTAATGGAAACCACTGTACAGGCCTACCACCAAGAGATGGGATGCAGGGGGCTGGTGCAAGGTGGGTGTAAGATTTAGTTTTGGTTGGGGCACGAGGTGCAGCAGTTCACCCTTGCTCCTCTTCCTCCTCTTCACTGCTGCTTGCTATTCTTTTACAGCCTCTAACATTGATTATATTGGAAGGTCAGTTTGTCATTGCAGTGAATAATAAATTATATTTAATACATTTAAAAAGTTGGTTATGTCAAGAGGGGGTGCATTGTAAGGCCCTCTAGCTTGCAGCCTAATTGTTTGCAAAGGTGTATTGTAACTTTTAACATGGTCATTCAAATGCTTTGAAGGAAATTATGGGCCACTCCTACCTATTCTTTCTTTTTAAGTACTCTGGCCTGTTGTCCTCATCCTCATCTGTATTTAGATCAGAGGTCAATGTGGCCTCTAGCAGCTTTGCACATGCAACCTCATAAACGTCTGTCAACACAAATGCAAATCAGGCTCATGTTTTTTGTGCAGTAAGGCTTCAATTAAATAAGTGTGGAATTGTGTAATTTGAGAATAAAGCAGTACTCTACCATGTGAATACATCACACGGACCCTGAATTGAGCCCAGTCAGCACCTGGCATCACACCATCTTTAGTTGACCTACGCAGCTTTGCAAGAGATAAAAAAGGGGGCCAGAAACTTTGGTCTCCTTTCAGCCAATTAGTATGGACTACCTCAACCTCCTTTGAGCTAACAAACTCCACAACATGATACATTCTATAAAGAAGAAGAAGAAATATAGGTCGCCAGCTATAGAACAAGAACATTAATATACAGCAACATTTATAAAAAAACAACATTAAATTAGGCATCAATTATGATCAGCAACGAATCACACCTCACTAATCAGGTGAAAATCCTGCCTAACTGGTAATCAGTGGCATAACTAATAACCCAGAACAATCTCTAAAACAGTGGTTCCCAACCACGTTCCTGGAGGCCAAATGTGCACTGTTGGTGGGCCTCCAGGAATGTGGTTGGGAACCATTGCTCTTAAAAAACAACCTCAACACAACAATTAAAGGGTTTGTTGACTTCAAAATGAGTTCTTATATTTTACTCAGTCCCATCTCAAATGTTTATTTCTCTTTCTTCAGTCGAAAAGAAATTAAGTTTGAAGAAAACATTAAATTTTTCCACACCACTGACTTATGACAACCAACATGTTGAAGTTCCAAATCAATGCGGTTTCAAAGGAAAGTTCAGAGACTCTGTGTGATCCAGATGAGGAATACATTTACATGTAAATTAATAGGGTCTTATCTAGCAAATAATTTTTTTTTTTTTTTACCCTAAATTGCTCTTGCACTGCGGTTCACCACTGATTGCACATCACGTCACAACCATCATGCTAAACCAACAATGTCAGACTATTTTGATGTTGAAAATACTGTTTTTGGTAAAGGCTTTTTGGTAAAGGCGGCAAATAAGGTTAAAAAGTATACATTTAATTTTTTTTTTAAATGACCGGTGGTTTGTCTAGATAAGACCCTATTCCTTATCTGGGATCGTGCAGAGCATCAGAAGCAGTCCCTTTGAAACTACATTGATCTAATAACATTTTGTTTGCCATGAAAGTCAATAAGGAGAAAAATCCTGGAATATTTTCCTAAATAAACACTTTTCAACTGAAGACAGACAGACATGAACACATTTGATGAGATGGGGGTGAGTAAAATATCATGAAATTTTCATTTTAAGTGACGTGATCCTTTAAGCTTAATGTAAATGCAACAAAGGCATTCCCACATGTTTGTCTTTGAAGGGGAAGATGACATATTTACGAAGGCCATCATTAACTTTAACACACTTCAAACTATCTGACAACTGTGAGAGAAGAAACACGTCCAAGCTAGATGAACTCAGGGGATATGTGTAGAATGGCTCAACAGCATGGAACTGATAGTACACCAAGTGCATATTACCTTCAAGCAAAATGATATTCTGAAGCAAGCCAATGTCACTACCTATTTTAATACAGTTGTCCCCCTCCGTAATTTTAACACAAAATTGATCCGTATGCAACTCTTTAAACTCCTGTATTCCTCCTCGAACACCCTGTGGTACGGGCCCACCAACATGTGCTTTCCTTAATAAGGTTTCAGCATTCACATGGCCATCATGGACCCTTCTGTTATTGGTACGCTCAGACAAGCGACGGACAATCTGGGCAACAGGGAAATTTGGGCCCCTCACCATGCGCTTTACCTCTCCAAGAAAATTCTCAAAAGGGAACCCAGATATCACATCAATACATCCATGTCTCTTAACATCATCGCTCAAATGAATAAGGCCATGCAAATTGTACACCAGAAAACCATCACCATAAAGTCTGCCAAAATGTTCAACAAATGATACAAGTAGAGTCTTTGCACAGTCACATATCCCTACATCCACCTCAGGATTAGCCAGCATAAAAAAAGCAACCGACAGCAGCATAAAGTTGTGGTAGACTGGAGCAGCCAGAACATCTACGAGAACAACAGGGCCTGTATACAGCAAGAACTGACGTAGCTCTGTAGCCTTCCATCTCCCTCTTTCCTCAAAAGCTCTAGGCTTTCTAGCAAACTCACATGGAATGTAATTCTTCAGTTCCTGTAGGTTCTGCGATAGTGCTTTAACCAGCTGACCAGACAAGCGAGTTGGCAAAGGCCCACTACACCACAGGTCAAACAACCGACGTACAACCCCCAGACACACCAAATGCATGTAATCGTGAGGAAAATCAAGCACCATGTCGATACCAAGTCCAGTCAGAGGAGACATTGCTACATGATGATCTTCATCCAACATTTGCCTAAAACTAGCATCTGTTCTTAAGGTGGAGTCAGTCTGTGGAAAAGTCATGCGATTTCTTATATATACACCCGGCTGTACACATTTATCACAAGCTGAATAGCCTGAATGACTTTTAATTCCTTTAACAAAAGCCCGGGCTGGAGCATCGCACACAACAGAACAGACTCGCAGAAAAAACTGCTTTCCTTTGAACCAAAACCCGGACTGAAGACTACTCAACTCGCTTACCAGGTCCCCTAAGTACTCTGTGAGTGATTTGGGTTTGCAATCCCCTCCGAAAAGGCCAATCATGAAGGGACATTTACCTACTTCCTTCAATAAACCTAGAATGGGCCACAGCTGCTGGTTATTACTCTTAAACAATGGGAGCCCGTCAAAGTTTAACTGTAACTGCAGGCAGTGCTTGCTAGGGAGTTTCATCCACACATTGTCAAGAAGGCCCATTATAGCATTCAACACACCAAAGTAAAAAAAGGCACCTCCTGCTACAGGTAGGATTTTGTAGTCGGTGACTGTTTTGAGGAGAGTCCTCCCATCTCTTGGCAAATTGGGGTGGTGAAAATGTAGGATAGACAACAAGGCAGTAAGTGCAACCATGGTAATATTAAACTCTAAAGCCCAATTGACTAAATCATCAGCAAGGTCAGGTCTATGCTCAGAAGGGCCTTCTCCATCACTACAGTCACTGTCAAAGTTCCATTCATGCATCAAGTCATCACAGTTTACAACAACATCCAAGTCATGCAAGTCATCAGTCAGATCATCGTCAACAAGCTCACTTTCATTCTCAATACCCTGCAGCAAATTAGACACTGATTTAACTGCCTTACGTCTCAAATTGGATTTAAAAGAATGTATTTGATCAGCCATTCTTACCTTATAACAATTGAACAGCAAAAGCAAGATTACCTAAGGAAAAAAAAGATAGTCATTGCTTTAGTCCATCTAAAGATATATTAATTTGAACTAAGTAGAAAATGTAAATGGAGTTAATGTCTCAATCATCAAGACTTTGTTTTTATTATTGGATGAATCTGCATTTGTGAATAAATTTAAGCCTGCGTGAAGCGCTGTGACGCATTTCTAAGTGAAACAGAATATTGACAAGAGGGTGGGTTTTTGGTTTAGTGCACCCAGCCAGCCGTCATTCGGTAACATAGGCAGGGGCTTACCATCTTTTCAGAAGTGATGGAGACAGAATGTCTAATTGACAGATTACATTTCTCATCTCTTGCTTTTTACACACACATACATACATGTGTATGTATATATATTAATGTAACTGAACAAGGCAAATATACAAGGAAAATATAGCCCCTATCTACATTACAGTTGCTGATAGGTAAGAAGTCTTCTGCTCACCATGCGATTTAATTTAATAAAAATGCATTACAAAGGTAAAACAATGAAATATTATCCCAATGTAAAGCAGCTGTTATCTATGTGAATATAGTTTTTTTATTGTAATTTGTTCCTGTGATCAAAGCTGAATTTTTAGCATCATTGATCAATAAGTCTTCAGTGTCAAATAACCCTTCAGAAATCATTCAAATGTGATTTTATGCTCAACAAACATGATTATCAGGGTTGAAAACAGTTGTGCTGCTTCATTTTTGTGGAAACCATGATAGTATTCAAACATTCATTATAACATTCAATAACAAATTGTATTCATCAAACACATTAAATTGATCACAAGTGGCAATTATAATACATATATTTATATTTAATACATGCTTTAATAAATGCTGTTCATTTAACTTCCTATGCAATAAAGAATCCTGAAAAATAAAATGAATCATGGTTTCCACAACATTTAGCAGCAGGACTGTTTTCAACAATGATTACCGTATAAATCATATGTTTGTTGATCATCTCGTAAGAATTTATTGTGAAGGACCATGTGACACTGAAGACTTGAGTAATGTTGACAAATGCAGCTTTGATCACAGGAATAAAATACTCTTTACTATACATTCACATAGAAAACAGCCGTTTAATTAGAGATATTTCACAATATTAACTATTTTTGATTAAATAAATGCAACCTTGGTGAGCACAAGATACAATAAACATTAAAAAGGCTATTCAAATATTAATTTGTTAATAAATACCTTGAGATGGATTGAAAAAACGATATATTGTGGCAATTGGCCTTTATCAGTCATGATTATTTTTTCCTAAATATTTCTATACATACACACACTTTTATAATAATAATTGAAGAGCTCGATTGTGGTCTCAGCCTTGATAACGTGCACGTAGTTAGCCGTGATACACAACTGCACGATTAAGTCGTTTATCGAAATGAAAAGCTGCAATTTCAACGTATTAAAGCATCCAGATTTGTAGCCATGTTAATAACATTTGTAAGAAACCAAACCATTTGTAAATCCGTCAAGATTTCAGTGAGATAAGAGTTCGTACAGATCACTCACCTTGCATCAGGTTCACAGAGGTAACAGTTACACAGGTACAGAGCCCGACAGCTTGCCTGTGACAAAATGGCCGCCGGTGATGACGATGGTGACTTATTATTATGGATATCTATGGTTCAGATCGCCTCTACGTAAATACACTTGCCCGTGTAACAGACGTAGGCAAGTAAGAAAGATGCGAGTAAGGACGGTGAGCGTGTTGGCTGCGTGTAGTGTCCGTTTTTATTTCGGCTCCCATTAGTTTGTCCGTGTGACCCACGCGGAAAAGGCGTGCATGCTAATATAGAAGTGAAGACTATTTTTCACGCGAAAGCGTTTGGAAGCGTTTCCAAGGCAAAATAAAAGTTTAGATGTCATATTGACACGAATACATATTAATAAATGACATTTACATTGAAAGTTTTTAGGTTAACAAATAACTTGCATGTTTTACTTAAAGTGCGGGGGACACGCCCATGGGTACGCTGTTCATGCTCAGCTGACGCCCGCGATGTGAAACACGAGCATAAGAAACTCGTGGTCATTTAGGATTTTTTTAACGATGCAGATCTACCACAAATGTGCGACGAATTCTTTGCCAAGCATCTAAGAAACCAGCTGACAGCCAAGCTAGTCAATGTTACCTGCATACATGTTAACGTTAGCTAGCTTCGTTCGCAACACTTTCATATTATCCCAGCTTGCACTAAAGTTACTTTTTTTTCCATTTCATCTGGAGGGAAGCATTATTTCACGAGTCATGTGCAAATCACGAGTCATAATTATGTCGTAAGTTACACAAATAAAGTTTAAACGCATGATAATGACCTCAGCAACGCAACTTTAGTGAGGGAACTCGATTGAAACCATACTTTGCGTGAAAATGTTGACTTTTTAAGGAACTGGAACACAAGACTTAACTTACCTCAAGTTCACCGTAATGGCGCAGGATCAAAAGGGGATGAGAGGTGTTGGGTTTTATATCACCCAACGTGCGTGCTCACGTCACTCCAGTGATGACGAGCGCGTACGTGACGCTTGCTGCAGTAACGGTTGAAATCGGCTTCATTCTGCTAAAAATGTTCTGAGCCGAGTGTACCGAGTTTAACAGACTTGCTGGTAATTTTTTTTTAATTGGACAGTAACATGAATTGCAGACTATATTGATAACAAGACGTTTAACACACAAGAGTACAAATCCTGTAATTATAGTCACGAATTATAGTCTATCATCACATCTAAAAATTATTTTGGCCGGTAGAAAATTTTTTTTTTTTTACATCTTAAAAATTATTTTGGGCAGCAGAAAAATATTTTGGCCAGCATGTTTCCCATCATTGTTAGACTAGACAAAATTAAGTTGCCTGTCTGCAGGTGGCAAAATGAATTGGCCCAAATGCGGTTGCCATGACTCAGCCGATGCCGCGACTCAGCCGACAGCGCCGCAGGTTTTATGGAAGCGGCCCGATCCTAATTGCTAGCTGGGTGCAAAGCCGAACAGCATATTATGAAAAGATTACAAACAGTTGTAGGCTTACAAATAAATCTATTCGCGCGTGTCCATTCGGCTCTATTGCCTTATCGAAATAATCCATCGACCATGTTGTGATCCCAAAAATAAAACAACACCTTTCAATCCATCCGTTTGTATTCCAATAAACCCGCGCCCACAGCTGGCAAATACTCATGAATATGCATGTATGCCCCGCCCATTGGAACAGTTTTTCACAGGAACTGAATATTACACAACACCGGTCTAAACAAGGGGGCGTGGTAACAGCAAACGAGGAAACGCAAGAGGAGCACATGACGAACACAAATACAGACAGATACATGTGCTAAGATACAACACAAACATAGAAACATCAAACAAAGACAACACAGACAAGACTGCCAGGACAGAACCCTGACAAGACCAGGGGCCCGTTCTTCAAACCTCGCTTAATATACTATAATAATCCCAGATAACTAGTGATAACTGATCTCTGGCTAATCTGGTTCTTCAAACGAATTTGCGGATTGGATTAATATATCCGGATGAAGTTATCTGAGATCACTGCTCGTGCCTGTGTTCCCTGAAGCGGGCAGATGATGATACTCGAAACCACGATCAGCAGCGATTGGCTGCCGTCAAGACAACGCAATGACATCATATAATTAAAAAATCCACCTGGCAAAAAACTTGTCAAAGAAAAAAAAAAGAAGAAGAAAAAAAACAAATTTCTGGACCTTTATAAGGAAACAGACAAACGACCAAACCAACATAAAAGTTAGATAAATTAAATGTGCACTGTTTTGATGAACATGATTCCCAATTATATTCACGATTTTATAATATTTGTACACACTTTACATTTTTATTTGAATGTTGTAATTTCATTTTTAATTTAATTTGAAGCAGATTTGTTATGTGACAATATTAATTAAAGTTTCTTAACGGTCAAGATCAAATGATCTGCATCAAGCCATCCCATAATATCCGTCATCATTCACATTAATGCACAATGTGTGTAAACCTCCAATACAACTACAAAGTCATTTTTCCATCACAATTCATAAATAAATCTCTCTATCAGGGGACTGTGTCTATAGCAGGGGTGCCCAAACGTTTTCCTGTGACGGGCCAAAAATCAAACTTGATTAAAGAGCCGTGGGCCGAAAGTAATTTAAAAAAAAAAAAAATCATAAATCAAACTGTATTACATTAATGTTGCTATGGGTTTATTTATTTCATAATGTTTAAAATAAATATATAAGAACTTTAATCTGATTAAATAATGCAGTTTTATTTGTAAAGTGTTGCATTTTAATGACCATTTAAATGGGCAACTATCCCCAAGTGTTCGATGTAAAATACGGTTCAATGCAGGGGCGTAGCCATCTTTTCAGAAGTAAGGGGGACAGAAATGTTGTAATACCTTTTTTTTTTTTGACCGATATAATTTATTGCATCTCTTGTTTTAATTGGGTAATATATCAAATACACTGCTGAACAATAACCACTAATATCTAATTAGTGTTAATATATAATATATTATTAATATACTAATATATTTTTATATACTAATATATTTTATATAATAGATATATTTCCTTCCTATATTTTATGCTAATTTATGATTGGTTTATGTAGCCTACTACAAACACTTGTGCATTAAGTCTCCATAGATTTAATGCAATGTAAAAAATAAAAACAAAGTTATAGTAAAAAAGGTAATACAGTGAAATATTATTCTGATGTAAATCATCTGGTTTCTCTGTGAATATATAATAAAGTGTGATTTATTCCTGTGATCAAAGCTGAATTTATCATCATTACTCCAGTCTTCAGTGTCCCATGATCCTTTACTAATCATTCTCAGATGAGGATCTGAGCTTAACACACATTTATGATTATTATCAGTTGTGCTGCTCATGGGGCTGCTTCATTTTTGTGGAAACCACCATACCATTCAAACATTTGTGGTAAAATGAAAAAAGAGAGAAATCAATACTTTAATTGATCAGAATTGCATTAAACTGATCACAAGTGATATTTTTAATATTACAAAAGATAATTATTTATTTAATTAAAGCTGCGAGCAGCGATGCCGGGCCCAAGCCAGTGGCACCGCCACCCCGGTGGCATCAGCTTAACTGTGCACAGCAGGCCAATAGGCATTTAATATGGGAAAAAATAAATAAAGGGACTATATCAAAGTCATTTGAATTCACCTCATTAACTGCAGCAACTGGTGCTGCTATGACCAGGAACTACAACAGTCACATCTATGAGATCTATTACATTTTATTCTTTAATATTATGTCAGGTGATGTCAAATGTCAATTTCAAAATGAGTGCAGAATACTGTCCAAATGCTGAAGTTGTATTATCCTTACACTTCTCTTTTTGTGTTTTTGACCTACTGTAGCTTCTGTTTGTTCACCAGTCTTATGCAGCTAAAAACATGCTTGTTTTATTTTAATATGTGTGGCATTCCATATTTGTTTTATAAAAATAAATAAATAAATAAATAAAGCCAAATCACAGAAACCGCAACAATGATTTTATTATCAGTGTCAGGTAAGAGTAATATACATGCACAATTTTGTAAGTCCAGAAGGCCTGTATTTTTTTTTAAAGATGTTATATTTTGTGTTGTTTTTTACTTATTTTTCACACTAAAGTGACAGCTATTTGTGATATTAAAGCTTTAAATTATGACAATCAAGAGACAAGGTGACACACACACACACACACACACACACACACACACACACACACACACACACACACACACACACACACACACACACACACACACACACACACACACACACACACACACACACACACACACACACACACACAGAGTGAGCCTGATAGAGTGAGGGGGAATGGGGAGGGTAAGGACACACAGAAAGAGAGAGGTATAGTCTGATTCCAATTGAACAAGATTTGAAACAAAATAATCAAATGTGTATTCTCAAAAGAACTCATTCTGGATGATTTATAAGCTTTTGTCCCCATAGGGGCCTCAGTTTAGGTCCCCACAGTGACACGAGTCCCCATGAGTCTGCGATCTGAAAAATAGTACATTCATTTTAAACTCATCCAGGTTCAATTACCAAACATCTTAATTTAATTTAAATCAAACATTGATTTTACAAGATATGAGACAATCTGTTTACATTTTTTGTTTGTTTTTTAAATAATTTGTCATGGCAAAACCGTTTGAGATATCCAATATCCGTTCGCATTTTAGCATCTTCCGTATATTTATTTCATGTTGTCCGGGTTTGGAGGATATTGAATTAATCGTGTACGAGAAGATTAGCCAAGTGGTTTATGATCCAGCCTGGTTCATAAATAAGGCTATACTCCCACCTTCTTTGTATTAACACAATTATTAAACTAAATATTAAACTAAAACAATATTGTCAATGCCCTACACATGAACTGGTTTTATACTTTTTTTTTATTATTCAAACCCAGCATAAGATAATGAGCAAATAAATGCATTTGGCGCCGCCCATGGTGTTTTGTGTAGGTATTGGGCTGTTGAATGCGTCTACCGAATTTTCATACTCATAAATGAACCGTAGCGCGAATGACGCTTAATTCATTTTTTGTAGGTGGCGCTATCGAACCATTTTGCCACGCCTAATTCTGAAACCCATATCAGATGTATATTTTCACCACTTCTGATGCGTGTGCAAAGTTTCATGAGTCTTCATGCGTGTTTAGGCTCAAAACTGTAATTCAATTGGCAGAAGAAGAATGATGGACTGAGCCATTACAGTGAGGTCCTCACACCTCAAGCCCTAAATATCTGACGTCCTGTTGGTCGGAGCTAATGACTGTAAATCAGAATGTTGTCCGGCTCAAAGAGAACAATATACAGGTCCTTCTCATAAAATTAGCATATTGCGATAAAGTTCATTATTTTCCATAATGTAATAATTAAAAAAAAAAGAATTGAGACAGGAATTTTGGGTTTTCATGAGCTGTATGCCAAAATCATCAGTATTAAAACAATAAAAGACCTGAAATATTTCAGTTGGTGTGCAATGAATCTAAAATATATGAACGTTTAATTTGTATCATTACATTATGGAAAATAATGAACTTTATCACAATATGCTAATTGTTTTAGAAGGACCTGTATATGTATGACATATGTATATGTTTTTCAAGTTATTTAGAAAAGCCCAACCAGGGACAGGAGTTCAGGAGCACTAGCTACAAACTCAATATGCTGCGAATCATTTGCAGTACTTGAATTTTAGCTATGTCTGTATGCAATGTCCATGTTAAATAAATAAATAACTATAGCTTCCGCATATGCCGTCACATACTACGTCATGACGTAGCGCTATCAGATTGGTGACAGACTCCATTCATGCTTCAGACGCATTCAGGCGTTCGAGTCGAGTGTCGTCTCTCGGCGATGCAGTGCGAGTTCCCTCTCAGGGAACAAGGGTTATAGTTATAGGGTTATAGTCAGAGACGTTTTTGCTCTGCTGTGTGTTTTTATTCATTCCCTTTAAAGTTAAAAAAACAGAGCCTCCTTTGTCTGTCATTCTTCAGACATTACAATAATTTAAACTTCAAATAATGACACCAAGAGAAAAATAATAGAGCTCTAGAAGGAAATTCAGGTATTGGGGAGAGAACTCAAATGCACAGCCTCCAGGGGTTGGTCTCAGCTGATCTAAAGCCAGGCGGGCGGCACATAGCATTAAATAGTCATTAAAGTTCATGTGCATGTGAAGGCAGGCGTCCCAATACTATAAAGTGCAATATACACAGATCCACAAAGAGAAAAAAAATGCAACATCCATTTTGAATGTCATATTGTCAGATCAAAGAAGAGAAAAAGCAACAATCAAGTCAAACATTGTGGATATTTTAATTGTGTTACATTGCAAGAACTGAAAGGATATATTTAGAATAAGAACTGCATGTAGCAAAAAAAAACAAACAAAAAAAAAAATTCCAAAACACAAAACCATATAGTAGTTTTCACAATATCAATTGTAGGTTTGAATATGACACACAGAGAACAAACTTTGCAGAGTTAGTGTTTAATTCTACAGCAGAAGCAGAAGCATCCACAGCACCGCAGCCAGAACAGGCACATCAGCAGAAGAGGCTTGCGTTGAAGGAGCACTGTGCAATGACTGTATCAGTCTGGTGGTCAAACTCGACTCTCGCCATTCCTCTGAAAGTGTAGGAGAACAACTGTCAATCAGCCACTAAAGAAATAATGTCTACCAAATCATTATCTACTTTCAAAAATAGTTTTTGCAAACAAGGAACTCACCAACAGTGATACTGGACGGACTCACTGGAAGGAACACTCTTGAGTCAACAAGTCCTTTCGTAAGAGCGTCAGCCAAGCTTTTTCCACTTGGAAGCACAGTCTGGTTTTTAAAAATAAGTTCTGTATGCACACCCACTGACCCAGGCCTAGAGGGAAAAACATACAAATGTTAAATTACTACGATGAAAAAGGCTATTTTTCAAGGTTTGATTTTGGTTTACCAGGAACGTTTTCTTACTAGAAATAAAACATTAGAATAACATTCTACATACCAAAAACTAATGTTATTCTAACATTCCCAGAATATTCCCAACATCTTTTCTCCAATATCATTACCCTGCTGGATATCAGTAATCATCCAACACACCCAGTATAATATAAGGAGTATGGAAGATGGATCTGTATGGACACCTAACCCATTAGTATTATACAATCCACATTTTCATGACTGGTTTTGATTTAGTTTCATTTCCACGTTTTCATATCTTCTATTTTGTATTCTCACTGTCATTCTCACGGTCATGCTTCCTGTTTGCCATGTGATTACTTGGCCTGATGTGATCATAGATGTGTTGGACATGTCACGGAACTGAGAAAACTCAGACGGCAGGCAGAGACACAGGATCCAAATGCCGGGAAGAATTTAATGATTACAAAACAATACAGATCCAAAATCAGGAACAAAATAACACTGAGAAAAAACACACAAAAGAAAACTCGGAGAACAGAGAAAACCTGCATGAGATTATTCAACGACCGACAGCGAAACAGAGAAAACATGGGCTTTATATATACACAGGGAAGACAAGCTAAACAAGATAGGGGTGTGGTGTATGGAAAACACCTGAGGAGACAAATCAACAAGAAGAACTACAAAAACCCCACAGGAAACAGGACACCGAAACAATGCACAGATAAACTACAACATAAAAGTCCCACAGCGTGCCAGACACCGGCTGCGGCTCAATGTAGGCGCGGAGGAGCTGCAAACGGAGACGTGATGTTGGACACGTTCTGCTTCCTGTGGTGACGCTTGCGCTGTGTTTGCATACTTTATCACAGCTGAAGTTAAATTAATGCTATATTTGTAAATAGACAGATGTTTCAAAGACACTATGTTCTGCTTATTACAGCAAATGTTTGTACAAGAATAATGTTCACCATAAGCCTACACTATCAATGAAGTGGGGTCAAAGTTTACATGAAAGTTTTCAATGAGGTGGGGTCATCAGTTTCATTTAAATAAATATGGCAAAATAGCATTGCAACTACATGAAAAGAGGTTTTACTGTTATAAAACACTGATTTGTGAGCATTAGTGGAGCTTTTAGAATAAACCTGAAACACATGATTGCTGGCCCATTGTTTAGAAGAAAGAGGTGTTGGAATCTATTTTCCTTGTTGAAGCAGAGATCAGGGGTCTCATTTATAAAGCGTACATTCGACAAAACAGGGCTGCAAACGTACATACGCCACTTCTCACGCAAAGGTTGTGATCTATAAAAAACACTTGACGGGAGAATGTGCACACCTTTAAGCAAACTGAGCTGTGCGTACGCACATTCTGGAGACAAAGGGAACTGGCGACACGGATGGGGAAATCGTGAACTGAAGTTAGATTGTAGAAAATAAATGTGAGAAGAACAATTATAAGAATTAATGACATTTAATTTTCACTCCATTTCATACGTTAGCCTATATCCACATTATCATGGAGATAAAATCCAACAGTGTTATTTGTGCTGATTGTTTTAGATTATATGCATCTAGTAAAATCCAAACGTAATTCAAAATGTATTTAAAAAATGTAAAAAATAATAATCAGCTTGGTCACATTGTCCACAACGGGTGTGCAGGAGGACATGGCGTGATACAGAACCATATAATACCATTTATAAGAGAACTGCAGAACACAGTGTAAGAACAAAATATTAACATTAATGTACATATATCATAAAATGTCTAATACAGTCATACAGTCATGAAGCACAATCGCTACTCATCATCAGTCCTAGCCTACTATTACATTACAAAACCGTCATGAAGAAGCGTGTGTTCACTATAACATTTTTGTCTTAAATTTTAGCCCACAAATTAATTCTATGATTTTGTCAAGGTG